>NW_020897724.1:992328-1173522 GCF_003984885.1 Neopelma chrysocephalum
AGACTCAAATTACTCTGTGCACAAGCTTCATCAGAAACACGAATGATATCCGAGCCATAATCTGGGTTTCTTCCCCAGGAGTGTGAATATATGAGGCAAGTCAGAACAAGCATTGACTTCCCAGTGAAATTTTTGGCATCACCTGTGGTCCTTATTTTCTTGTGTCACACCAAAACTGGATTTTGTCAATTCCTATTTATCCACTAGTTTAGAATAGGCAGAAAAGCCTACAATAGAAAGCCTTCAGCTGTGCACCTGGCCTATAGAAACAAGTGCAGAAGACACAATAAACATTTCCATCTGCTAGAGACTAGAATACAGATTTGTTACACTGTTCCACTCCAAACAGTTTGTGTATTCCCACATGGTTTATTTTGCGGGAAAATAAGTCTCGTACATAGTAACGTGGTATGAAATCACAGTTTCTTACACAATGTTTTTCTTTTCTCTTTCTGTAGTCAAAAAGGCAACTAACTTAAACATGGCAAAGAGAAATTTAATTATAAATAAGCCTGTAATTCTGATGTAGCTATGTCAGTGATACTGGATAGAGGCAGTTATTGCTACTTGCTAGATATTACTGGTTAACTTTGTATTTAAAATAAATTCTATTAGATTAAGCCATCAAGATACAAGTTAGCTGTGTAAACTGTTTTCACTGTGGCAGCCTCCTGTCAAAGCTTTTTCTTTTTCCTGTGAGAAGACCAAATACATTTTCAGAAATGTTACATTCACTGTGTATACATCTACCAGGCTGGGAAGGAGGTGTCATATACACCTATTTTTCCATGCTGGGTACTGCAGTTATAGCACAGTGACAGTCACGTATTATGAAAAAATAAGGGAAAAATGCAGATAATGTTTTGTATAAAAATTTTAAAATATCAATAAAGCTCTTCTTTCATGATTAGAATGTAATATTACTAAATGTCTCATATAACCGTGGTTATAAGCAAAAAATAGCTAAAACCCCAAAAATGAACCCAGCAAATAAGCCTCTCAAAACCTAATAGACTAGACAAATGAGGCTAATTTGGAATTGAGGAGCAATATTCCAGTGACCAAATCTCTAGATTTTGTCATTTCATTATACCTGAAGGTCTTAGAAGTACTTTATAAAACACAATCATGAAGTTCTTGTTGAGCTTGTAATTTAACAGTATCTCTTTTAAAATCAGAACCCCATTCATTTACAAGAAGTAATTCTTTCATCAGCTATGTGTTCTAAATATTGTTGTCCAGCCAGGGAAACAGGTACGATGGAAGTTGTCTGAAGCTGCAGAGTGAGTCCGTGGCAAACCCGGGAACTGAACTGGTCATATCTTCTTACTGCTATGTCTCCTGCCTCTGGGTTTTTTCATCTTTGGACTAGGACAAAAAGTGGGACATTGCATATTATAAGAAAACATGATTACTGCAGCCCATCACCACAAAGTTTTAGGGACAAGAACAATTATTATGAACTCCTGTTTGGAGATCTTCTTTTCTATGGTTTGCAATCTTTAGCACCTGTCCAAGAAACGCCTTCTATAAATAACCATTTTCTGTTTCAGGCAAGATTGGTGCAGCTGCTCAGTTTTTCTACAATTGTGAATTGCCAAAAAAAGGAACAGTAATTCCTTGGGGACCTCAGAGTTAAATCCCTTCTATGTAACGTGATACTATGAAGTGGAGCTGTGATGGAAGTCCATTATTGCTAGCTGCCCTTAGAGTTGCTCAAACTGAGAACTGAGAAGTCCTTTGTAGATGATCCTTGCTCTTCTACAATTTCTGTGGCTTTGTAGTTCCATAATTACTGCCCCTGATGGCACCCTGCCCCAAAAATGAATACTTTGATCATTTGCTGCTCTCTTGTACGCCTTGTCATCTCCGATGTTCCAGTTCGCCACCGCCTTCGTGTGAGAACTACTGTGAGCAGAGTAAGTGTGTTGCTGCAGCATTTTGTGGCTGTGCTGGGCACTCTTGTGTTGTATTTTACACAGAGGTTTTATGTGTTGGACATGTTTACTGTACATTGCTTATTGTTTATGATTAACTTCATGCATCTCTTTTATTTCATAAGGTACCGATTCAAGTGGAATTCTTTGGATTTGTTTGGGCTTAGGAGTAATTTTAATGCTCACTCTGTTCACCGTAATGGTCTTGTTTAAAAGGAAGCGCCTAAAGCAGTTAAAAGAAAAACTGGAAAACACAGGTGAATAAATAAGATTCTTTATAAATAGTTTGAGATTATTGTATATTTTAGCTACTCTTACCAAGTACAAATTTTGCATATCGTTTATATTCCCGATTCTGATGACTGTCTTTGTTGGATTGTTTTGTATTCCTCAAATAGTCTCCATGAAGTTATCAAAGTTATTAGGCAGTAAAATATGCAGATGGTGACTTGCAAAAGCAGGAATCTCTCTTTGTTGGTTCCAGATCCTGCCAGGATTGTATGGCTGTATATTCATATCTGGCTTACTTACTGGTGTTTGAGAAGTCATTTATGAACCCTCAATAGCAAAAATCTTTATAAGAGTTTCACCCTCTTCCCTTTGAATACAAAAGGAATTCTACACAGGTAGAGGATACACATTCAATATTAGCTTTTCATCTTATAATAATTTAAATAATTTTATTTAGTATAAGCCTATGTGGTATATTTTGTGACAGTGAAAAAATTTAATCTATTTTTACATTTTACAAATACTATATTCGTGAGTGTTCAGACAATAAATAATAACTTAATAGAAAATATGTGTTTGATTACTTCAATGCTTGAAATATAGCAGTTATATTTTCATGGAACAAAAGATCATCATATATAACTACACCTTAAAACTTTCACTAAGGTTAGAACATAGTTGGAACATAATGAAATTTGGATCTTTAATAACTGTATGTTTGGTATAGGATGATGTATGTACTATATTAACTTCTGTATATTTACAGACTCCTCTGTGAAGCTGAATAATATTCTCAAGGCTAATACCGACAGCAGTGTGAATACAGAAGAAATTAGACACACACTTCCAAGTGAAACATTAATGTATTCAGTGGAAGAATGCACTTGCAGTGACTGTGGCTTGGTAAAACCTCAGACTGGCTGTGAAACTTCATTTCCATTACCAGCTACCGAAGAACGAGCAACTGTTCTAGTTACCACAAAATCTTTTGACTATTGCAACTATGTTCTGGGTGTTGGATGACTATGAGAGTAGTGTATTTTTACTGTGTAATAATAAATGAGTTATTCCAGTATAGTGATTAATCTTAATACTTGCAGTCAGTGGAGGAGGTAGTACATTGTCCTTATAGATCTTCCATTGAGCTTTCATTAATATTGTCATATTATTTCTGATGCTAGTATTTCTCTAGTCAAGTATCTCTACATTATTCTCGGGTACTAAACTAGTTATTGGAATTTTTAATTTCTGAAAGGCCTTACAAAGGACAGCTTTTTCTGCCCTTAAAGACTGTATCTACTTACACCAGATATATACAAACCCATCAATAAACAAGTGTGCAAATATATGCTTTATGTTAAACTCAGATCTTGTGCCAACAATTACTTGATGGGACACAAGGAATGTTCCAAGAGGCAGAAATGAAGACCCCCAGTACATCCTCAGGGTTGTAAAGAATAATTTCAAATAGCCCCTATGATACTTGAAATAGGAATGTTCTAACGATGGATCCTTGCAGAGCATGGAGTCCTCTGGGTTCAGAAGGTATTGCTGGGTCACACTGAGGGAGGTTGTGGGGCTGTGGAACACCACACCATGGAATCATGGAATATCCTGAGTTGGAAGGGACCCACAAGGGTCATCAAAGTCCAGCTGCTGGACTTCACTGCAATCCCTGCCATCCCCATGTATTTCCTGATGGTACCAGCTTTCCTTTTAGCATCCTTTTCTGATGTATCTCTATTCTACTAATTTTTTTACTTACCTTTATCATATTTACAAAGATTGGCGATCAGCAAGAGTCATGCCAGACTACCGTGTGGCCTAATATTAGGAATATACTTCTGTCCCCTTGCCTTCCAAACATTGATGTTATTTTCCTAATATTAGGCCAGTTTTATTCCTGGAAAACTGCAACAACAGAAAAAACTGTCAACCCAACGATCTTCTTTACTCATGGCTAACTTTATATTTCAGTTTCTTGCACAAATGACAAATTAAAATATTTTAGGACTAGTAAATTATTGCACAAAACCTATGAACAATCCCTGTTAGAGCAGCTTTAGAAGGGTGTCACAAAGCTTGGGCCAGTTGGGATTCAGCTGCATAGGTCTGGGCACACAGAGCCAAAACCTCTGAAATAGGCCTAGATAGAGCGCTATTAAATTTATATTGGAATTTTTAATTCCTGAAAGCCCTTACATAGGACAGCTTTTTCTGCCTCTAGAGATTAGAGACACACTTCGAAGTGAAACATTAAGGTGCCCAGTGGAAGAAGGCGCTTGCAGTGGCCCTGGTTTGGTAAAAAACCTCAGGCTGGGTGTGAAACTCCATTTCCATTATCGGCTACCGAAGGACGAGCGTCTGTTCTGGTTACACCACAAAATCTTTTCTTTTGATTACTGCAGCTACGTTCTGCGTGTTGGACCACATTTCATATTATTTTATGTCCCACAGTTTTTGTACCTTTTTTATTTTTATTTTTCGAAAAATGACCGTTCCCGAGCTTTCACCTCGCACAGCACCCGTGCCAGCGCAGGATAGTTTCTCCCTGCTTCTCTCACCCCTCCTGTGCCCGCTGTCCCTTCCCGCCCCACAGAGCGGCTCAGCCCGGGCGGCTGCCGCGGGCTGTGGGGTCGCGACAGGGATCGGCGAAGGGCTCCGGGCCGGGGGACACCGTGAGGGCCCCCGGGCTCGGCGCGCTTCCCACACCCCGGGCCGTGTTTACCTTCCGGGGCGCGGGCGGGTTCCGGGGCGGGCGGTCGCTGCCGGCCCGGCCGTGGCTGAGCGGGAGAGCGGCGGCCCCGGCGGACGGAGCCCCGCGGGCACCATGAGCGGTGAGTGGGGCGGGCCGGGCCCTCCGCCCCCGGGGGAGGGCACAGCCCGGGGGTCCCCGGCCAGGCGTGGTCCTGCCCCGGTCCCCCGCTCCCCGGTTCTCCCCGTGCTGAGGCACCGAGCGCTTCGGTCTCTCATCACCACACCCCGCTCCTCGTTCCGGCTCCCCCAAGTACCCCCGAAGTGGTGTTTTACCTCGTTTCAAACCCCAAGTGCTGCCCTTGAGCGTGGCTTTACTGGCTCACAGCACAAGTGATGTTGGGCTCGGTGTTGCCTCAACTGTGCAAGATCACGGGAAATATTCCCGAGAAAATACATGACCAAGAAAAACGGAAATAATAAAAATTAACAGAATGAACTCAGTATCAAGCAGTCGGTGGGAGAGGTGAGAAGCATGACCATGACCAGTGGAGAAAGTGGTGCCTTCTGGTGTTCGGGGTGTGCTGTTTGTGTCTCCAGCTCAGTCCCGGCGAGGATGTGCCAGGTCTGGATGTGGGAATTTCTGCCCTTCGTGTTCGGGGGAAGCGTGCGGGGGGTGTGCTAAATCCCAAGGGGTCTGAGGTGTTTGTCGGAGGAAATTCTTAGAAGCTTTGCCTGAGAATTGTGACCTATAAACTACAGGACTGGAGGATGTAGAACCACTTGAATGGGTCAGCATAAAGAGTTGTGAGGGAGAATGAAATTTTGATAGATTTCTCTTGTAAATGTAAAGGATAAGTGGTAGTTACTGAATATGTATTAAAGCACACTGGCAAGGGTTTGTTTGGGGCTTCTTAAGAAGGGAGGTGCTTTAGTAAATACTTGGATGGGTCTCCTTGTACAACTTCAGTAATGGAAGTTGCAGTCAACAGTCTGCACCTGAAAATGAGATTGCTTGTTTATCCCCCACCCTGAGTTAATATGTGGTCAGATTTGTTGCCTGTAAGGATGTAAGAAAATACTGTAGAGTTAACTGGAGTAACTAAATGCCACATTGCAGTAATTTCTGAAAATGAAATAAAAAATAAAACTGCTTCAGTTGCATTTTTCTCTGTTTTGTTCTCAACTTTGTGGTAAGAAGAAAACAGCAGGGTTTTTTAACGGAAGAGATGAGGCAAAAAAAGAGATTGTTTTTGGGGAACCTGTTAATTAGCCGTGTGAAAAATGCAAGTAACAGGGAAATCTTTCAAACCATGGGAAAAAAAAGTTTCTCAAATGTTTCAGATCTTGACATGATATAGATTAAACCCTATATGAAATCTGTAAGAGTCATTGTTTTCATATGGAAAACCTCAGCTCTTCAATGGTGAATTCAGGCCGGGACTAACCTTGTGCAAATTTGTGCAAATCAGAGCCTAAATCTTCCTAGGAGACTCACTTTTGGAAGCTCTGTTTGGATTCTGTGACTCAAAAGACAAGGTAGCACCTCTTGTGGCCTAAAGCTTCATCATGTAGCTATTTTTGATACCTATACTCTTATTTTTTTTAAGACAATGAAGAGATACAGGTTTATGAGGAGAAAACATTTAATTACTTAAAACGGAATAATGCCTAAGGTGACATTAACACCAGTACTTCAGTTACATGGTGACCTACCCAACTTTAGCCCCTGCCAAGACTTATATGACTTTCCCAACAGTTTTGATTAGACAGCGAGATAACAAAAAACCTACTGATGTTGCACTTTGCCAAACATTACTGTTATACAATACTGTGCAGAATTTTTCCAGAATAATACAAATGAAACAGTTCAGAACAAAGAAATATCTATCATTATCATGCTTGTTTCAGATAAAGGAGATAGCTAATCTTTTAGCAGCTGTAACAGCACTGTCTGCACTTATTTCCTTGGCCAGTTTTAGCCCTTGAAAGTAAAAGAGCTGTTCCTAAAATATAGATAGGAGAACCTCTTTTCCTCATGGCTATAATTAAGTTTAATGTTTATTTTTTTAGCTACAGTGCATTTCTAGTGGATACAAAGGTACCTTCCTGTTTATTTAAGCATTACTAAAATATTACTAATGCTACTTATTAATTGCATACTCATATTTTATGTGCTGAATAGGCTAAACTTTAAAGGGAAGTAACACAAGGAAACTAGACTTCTGTGCTGGTCAAGATTTATGGGTGTTGTCACTTGTTCAGCAACAGTTTCAGAAAACTTAAAAAGGCACCTAATTGAGGATGAGGCAGTAGAATCATAATAGTGTAGTATCAGGTGGCATTTAAATTAAGTCTGTGTTTGTTTTATCTTAAACTTGTACCCTCAGAACCTGTACTAGAGCAAGCAAAAGGGATTGCAGTCTGAAATTTTGTATACAAGACTTAAATGCAAGTGGTGTTTAAGAGCAAGCTGAGGTTTATTTTTTTGACTTATATGCTACATGTGGTGCTGAAGAGAGCTTTAGCTATAAAAAATTGGATGAAAATCCTGCTTTCCTTTACTTGCATGTCAGTTCTCTGCTGCTTTGGGTGTGGATGTTTGTGTCAGGGTATGGAGAGAAGTTTGTTTCAAAAATAGGAAAGCATGACCTTGAACAACAGAAAATGAGGAGGGTCATAGAGGCAGGTGCAGCACCTGAGCCTATTTTAAACCCTTTTTGACTGAGTAGATGTTGGTGACAGGAGTCTCTTTAAGTTTCTTAGCTTTTGCAACCTTATGCTTATGTTTTCACAATTATTTTTAGACTCACGTAGGAACTTCCTTTTTCATTGCTATAGTCTAAATACAGCCTTTTTTTCTGAGTAATGCTGTTTTTGTGCATTCTCTGTTTTGTATTTGTTTGTGTGTTACTGCAGTTTTTACCACTATTCTGAATTAGGAGAAGGGTATTTTGGTCAGTTTGGAATACACTTAGACTTTAAATCAGCTGGAGTTAATCAAACTTAATTGCTGCTCTTGTCTGAAAATACACTTTTTTTGTTTCCTAAAGGCTTAGTTTAGAAAATGAAGACGTAAAAGAGTAAAATCTTAGAGTTAGTACAGATTTATTTTTACCTTCCACCTGCAACAAAAACATTGCTAAGTAGTACTACATTTTCTAGGCTTATTACAAAGAAAAATATATCCTGTGCTCGAAAAAACACACAACTTAATCTTTCAGTTTAAAAAAAAAGTTAGACTTTGTGAATATTCTTTTTCTTCTATCTGCAGAATTTCTGTTAAGCGCAGCAGTAGAAAAGTTTAAGATGTGCATTGAAGGAAAACCTCGACCATCCCTCAGTATAGACTTTATAGTATTATGTGGCCTTATAGCCTTGTTAATGGTGGAGGTGATTTGAAATGCTTCTGAAATTATTGGATGTAATCACATGTAGTCACGATTGTTATAAGTGCAAATTTGTGACTATGATAAAGACAAAAGGCACATTGCATTCAGTCTGTGTAGATTTAGGGCTGTTTAGTATCACAGGCTTTAGTGATTTAGAACATCAATTAGTATAGTGAACATCTGTAGGTTTTCTGTATTTATGCATTTTTTATATTGATCACAGTTTGAAATCTAGTTGCAAACCATTTCTGTGTTACCAAATAGATACAAAGAGTCCAAAGAGGTGTGAACTTAAAAACTAACATGTATTGCATTTGGAAGTCAAACTTAGCCCACATACCAATATTTTCATTTGAAAGATGTTTTTCAGGTCATGAAATTATTAATTACATGCATTTGTTCTGATGCAGTCTCAAGAAAAGTTGTGTTATGCCTGTTCTTGCAGGTATGTGGGTAGCATAAGATGTAAAAGTAATGAGTTTTGAAGAAAATCTATAGGTTTGTGTATATTCAGTGTCACTGCACATGAGGGGTTGTACTAAAAGTTGGGATAGTTTTCCTTATTTTACAGTTCTGTGATTTATTATAAGACATATAAATGCAGAGGCATGTATGCATCTCCATTTTTGGCAATGCATGCTTGCTAAAAACACTGAATATAATTTAATAAATTATAATCTCTGAAGGAGCACAAAGTGGAATGGTAGGGATTATATGAATTTAACTTTATCTCTGCAGTGGCATAACTGGCATAGTTGTTAGGAAGTTAAAACCTGGTTGGTGTGGAGTTTGTTCTGGAGTCCTTTGCTGGCTCTGAACATTGTTTGTGTGCAGTGGAGTGCTTGACTAACAGACCTGAACCTCACACATCACATGCCTGCCCAGTTTGAGTCAGAGTTCAAAACTGGAAGTATAACTTCTAGAAAACACACTGCAATCAGCTAAATAAGCATTCTGAAGCTTAGTTAGTGAGCAGCTACGTTTGCATGTTTTTCTTGTTTTCTTTCTTCTGTTGTGTGTTGGGGGTTTTCTTCTCCTAATCCCATATTTAATGAATATACATGGACTATGAGTTATATTAATATATTTATAGACAAATTAACATGAATATATATTCAAACATTATATTAATATAACATATATTAGTATATTATATGACTATATCTATTTAAACAAAGACAGAGCCATTTCAGTAGGACAAATTCTGTCCTGTCCTGGTTTAGGAGCAAACTGTTTTGAATGGTATTATGAAAATAGGAAATTCTGGGATTTGGACATCACAGTGTCAGATAGCAAGAGGAAGAGACACATATCTTTAATGTCATCTCTCTACTAAAGGGCCTATATTGTGTGGTGTTTGATTTTCAGTGTCTGGAGGAACTTGCTCATGCAGAGTTTTGATAATTGGCTTTCAGTCTATACATATATTGATTGTATGTTCTTTGAGAGGGAAAGGATAATAATGACTCTAATCCTAGAGAGTTCACAGAGGTTTCTGATAGATATTTTGAACTTAAGCTCAGAATAAAAACATTATAGAGGTAATATAGGTTAATTAAAGAATAAATTTTACATATATTCATGGGACTTTATAAAGGATATTCCAACAAGCAAAGTATTATGCTATTTGTTGTTGAAATGCTTGAGAAGTTAAAGATTGTCTTGCATAGTTGCTTGAATAGTAAGAAACTAGATTTTGTAAGTGTTAATGAGGAAGAAGTCTGCTGGTAGCTAAATTTTAAGGGATTGATTGTAACAGTTACAAAGTCCACCTGACTTAAAACTCTTTCTGCAGTGAGGTTGTTGGACAGTAAGAAGATATTCCTGCTGTCTCTATCTCATTTTCTGTTCTTTTTCTTGTACTACTAAGCTGGTAGTTGTCCCAGTATGAGTGAATACTTGTGTGGTTGTGTGAGCTCCATCATACACCTAATCCAACCCACCAGAAAAAAAAATAAATCTTAAACTAGGTTAGTTCTAGGCTTGCAGTGTGGCCCCAGAGGTGGTTGGTTGTGCTGTGCATCAGCTTGCAAAATTATACTGTATTTGGTAATACTGCAATATATGTTATATCATGAAACCAAAATCTTACTAAAATAAGACTCTAGATGATATTTGAAACAGTATTCCTGCTATACCAACATAGTGTATACATATATAACAGCATGTTATAGAAAGGCTACTTGAAACCTCAAAACAGAGTTTATACTGCATCATTTTACTTAGAGAAAACACATTAGTTAATTTAATGGAATAATTGGCATGGGAAGAAAGTTTTCAGGGCCCTTGTGTTGACCCAAACATATTTTACAAAGCCTATTTATTTTAAAATGATATAATTTCGTTGAATTTCAGGTTCACAGAATAATGACAGTAAAAGACAGTTTCTTCTAGAACGGTTGCTGGATGCAGTTAAACAGGTGAGAAATCCAATACACATTTCTGTAGTATCCTTACTCAGGGTTGTCAGAACTGGCAGGAACTGTCTTTGCTCTTTTTCCTCCTCTTTAACAAGGAGGAGGAATAAGAAGAAAAGGAGAGAGAGAAGAAATCTTGGCTTTTACATGATACTAAAGATTTTTTTTTTCTGCTAGCAAACAACTATTATGCAGTATATGTTTAAAATTCTTGTTCTTGACAGATTATACTTGTAATGTATATACTTGAAGTGTATATATAATACCATAGAATATATGCTGTGAACATATATATTTGTAATACTGATAAGACTGAACTAAATTGAAGTGTACTGCAAAGGCTAACTTGGTGAGCATTTTTTTCTTTGCACTAGATTTTTAGTGAATGGTTAAAATACGTGTAAAGATATGATTTGTTTATTTATGTCTGTATTTTGCATCAACATGAAGTTCAGCTAGTAGAATTTCATACACTGGATTCAATTTAGGAGGGCTTGTGAGGGAAAAGAATGCCTCAGGAGTAAGCCAATGAGATGTTTTATAAAGAACAATTCTTCTGTAATTGTAGTACTGGGCTGAATAAGAGCAGTGTTTGGTTTTGTGGGTTTTACATTTTACATTTAAAACCCCAAAGTGGTAATTTCCACTCAATTTTCAATTTAGTGAAGGACCTGCAGGTGTGTTACTCTGACTAGCAGGGATATATTGATCTGCAAGAGTAGCCCGTTAGTGGAACACGATGCTGTAGAGCACTTTTTGGTTTCAGGCTGTGTTTGCCCATGCTTTATTTTGTGCTGCTTCCTTTTTTTGTTATTATTTGGTTTCTTACGTGGAAGAAATTCAGAAAATTGAATTTGTGTAGTGTAACAAAAATTTCATAAAATTTTTTAAACTCGGTTTCTTGCAGTGTCAAATACGATTTGGAGGAAGAAAAGAAATTGCTTCAGACTCTGATAGCAGGTAAAATAGTCTTAAGAAACTTTTAACATGCTTAGATTATGCATCATAATGGCATAAAACATGACACATAATACTTGACATGCTCAGAAAATTATATTACATGAAATGTAAGTGTTCTGAAGCTGAAATAACATGGCTAACAACTACTCCAGCAGGTGAGGATGATTTCTCAAATTGATTGCCAGTTCTGAATGTATTCTGTGCCCCAGCTTTCGATCATCATGGTGAGACTGTGGGTATAAGTAGATTATCCTGCCTGCAAATAATGAGATTAGTGCATAGAAGGGGTCTTTCACTGCTTATAAGATAATGCTTCATTTTACATTCCCTATTCAGAGATCTGGAATAAACTTGCTGTATAGAAACATGGTTGATTGTTTTTTTTCCCTATGATTTCTTTAAAAACTCTGTTGCAGAGTGACTTGTTTGTGTGCTCAGTTTGAAGCTGTGTTTCAGCACGGCCTGAGGAGGAGCCGAGGACTGGCATTAACAGCAGCAGCAATCAAACAGGCTGCAGGTTTCTCCAGTAAAACTGAAACAGGTAAGTTGTTCATTGTAACTATTTTAAGCAGTTGATATGTTCAATCAAGTGGTATAATTTCCAACAGAAGTTTTAAGCATTGCTTGAACTGCAGACTGTAGGTAGGATACTTCATACTTGGCAGTGTGTTGTAGCAGTGAAAATGATTATTACTCTCTTATCTAGTTTAACTTTCATACCAAGTTTCTCTAGAAATTTTTGGTGTGAGGAAACTTCTTAGCAGTTAAATGATGTGTAGTGGCAAGTTTATTTTGAATTCTGGTAGGGATAAATGTTGTGTAATTGTGCTGTTAAGTTTTTACAACATTTTCGTTCTAAACTGTCTTACTCCACTCTTTAACTGACGTATTCTATTGCATCAGATGTGTTTAACTTCTAAGTATTGATGTAATTTTAGAAAGAAAACTTATATTACTTGTAACTAAAATAAAGACAAAATGCACATTGCATTCAGTCTGTGCAGATTTAGGGCTGTGTTGTTTGAGTAGTTTTTTATTGCTTTCTCCACATTTAAAGAAAATATTCCTTTATTTTTCTCTTCACCTTGATGTTTCTCTTGGTTTTTTAATCAAAACTATATGAAGATATTAATCAGTTTTGTTGTGAAATTTGACTTTCAGTATTTTTTTTCTTAATCAGGGTACACATAATGGAAAGAGCTCCTTTTTAACTTTTGAAACTCTGTCAAGTGTAACATGTTACGCTTGTAAACCCACATAGTGGAGTTCTGGGTTTTGGTGGGGTTTTTAAAAATATATTCAGTGGTGCTGGAATTGTTAATACACTTTGATCTGCATTTATAACTTCCAGTGACACCAGACAACTGCATATAATGGATATTACATTAACACAAAATGTGTAGTTTGATATAATGGTGTTTTTAAATTGCTTCAGCAACAGACTTGTTCCCTGTGGCAGACAGGGTGAAATGTTGAACCTTGTGTGCTCACCTTCCTGCTAATGGGTTAGAGCCTCCAGGCTGGGCTTTTTTTGGGAGCTAAAGTAGCCATGCTCTTAAAGAAATTGGTGAGTTTTCTATGTTTACCTTTTTTACTTAGTAATGGGCAAGAACCTGATGCTTTGCTGGTGCTAAATGAACAAGTGAGACAAATTCAGCTGTTTACACTGCCTTTACAAATTTTTCAGCTCTTCAGTGGGTTTTTTTTCCCCCCTTGTGTGTATTTTTAATTGGGGATTGGATATTCTGTGGTCTCTTTCAGACTCTGGGTGGTTTCCACCTCTTCAGTAGGAGTGGTTTGGTTGTCTGCAATTGTGAGTCTTATGCTTTGGTGCAGAGAATGTGCTTCCCTGTTCTGCTCTCTCTGGCTTAGGCAAACAGTGTGTCTTTGAAGACAATTCTTATGATTTCTCTCCTGTCTATGGCTAGGGTTGAGGGTGTATGAAATTTTTGATCCTGTGTGTTAGTGGTTAGAAGCACAAAGATACATCTCTGATTCTTGGGAGTTTAGTAGCAATTTAGCTCCATGTTCATGTGTATGTGTGTCTTACCCGGGGGCTTGGCACTGAGGTGATGTGGAGGAAGAGGAGAAAGTCGGGAAGGTTTTCTGTGGTTGGGGAATGGAAGGAGGAAGAAAACATCATTTTTAGTCCTGAGGAAGCTTAAGCAATGTGTGGAAGGTCAAGAACAAAAACATGGCTGCTTTGCAGCAAATAGAATGCTGTACAGTGATTTTTTTTTTGTGTTTTTAATGGAATTGAAGGCTCCCTTGCATTTATCATTACAAATTACGGTGTTGGGTTGGTATGGTTTTGCTTTTTGTTTTTTTTTCCTTTTCCCTGAAAGCAGTTGCAAAGTATTTCTATGTTTATATCACTTTCAGGCACATGAGTCTGGTGTGATTTATATCCTGTTCTGTCTAGCATAATCACAGGTGTCATCTTTTTTTTTTAGCACAGTGGGATACTGCTGTTTAGGCTATAAATTCAGGCTTTGACAATTGAAAAATAAAATTGTTCAGCAGTGGTTTTTGTTTGAAATTTACAGATCCTTCATGACAAGCTGTACTTAATGATTGCCAAACTATACCATATTGTAATAATTTCAAGTTTTACAGATGAATTATCTGATTTTTTTTTTGTTTTCACCCTGAGAAAATGGGAAGAGGTAAATTGTGATAAATATGTCCCTAAAATATGTTCTTACTCTGTTAGAAATGGGAATATGCAAAATACCAGGTGTTTTGTTGTACATTTACAATTACTGATGTAGATTTTTTGTTACCTCCAACTGAGAAATTTGACGCAACTGCAAAAAAATTTTTTATCAATATTTGGTGACAGGACAAGGAAAGTGTTTTAGTGGAAAGAGGTATTGTTGCCTTTTAAATGCAACACTTTTGGTTTTTAAAGTAACATGACTTTGTCATTTGCATGTCAGCAAATTCTGGAGCTACCTGTTCCTTTGGATGTAGCTCCTAACATTTCACAATCAGCCTTAAGATAGAGTTCCAAAGAATTTTTTTTTCTTTGCATAATTTATTCTCAGCTGAACACCTGAACCTGTCCTATGGATGAAATAGTGGCTTAAATGTGATTTTTATGTAAAAGCATGAGATTGAATCCTTTAATTTGTGTGTTTGGCTTTTTCAATGAAGCTAAAAGTTCTAAGTGCTTAAATAGCCCAAGTCCAGTAGAAATAAATAACCTATTTAACAGGAGGGTTGCACCAAGATGGTAAATGATTCACCTTTGTTCAAAGTATAGGTAACAAAGTTACCTGTTTGCATTTACATGTAAATTTATAAAACATTCAGGTATGAGCTTAGCAGTTTTCTTGGTTGGGTTATGATTAATAATAATTTATTATTCAATGGCAGAGCCAGTGTTTTGGTACTATGTGAAGGAGGTTCTGAACAGACACGAGCTGCAGCGCTTTTACTCTCTGAGGGCCATTACCTCGGATATTGGCAGGGGCCGGGCCTGGCTGCGCTGTGCATTGAATGAACATTCCCTGGAAAGATACGTTCATATGCTGCTGGCAGACAAGAATCGACTCAGGTACTGCATCTGATATCTTTGTAAGGCAGGAAATGTGTTGAAAAATTAAGTACTGAGACTAAAAAAACCCCGGACAACCAACCAGAAGCCACGGCTGTAATAATACGCCCTATTCATTGCTGTGCTGCTCAAGCTGCTTCACCTGATTCTTTTGTTCATTTTTTAAATTTTTGGCAGCCATTAAGAGAGTGGCTTGTGCCTATGTCAACATGTGACCTGAGACTGGCTTCATTCTGCCCCATGAGAATCTATACTTCTATCCTCACCTTCATTTCCATCCTCTTTCCTAACTCCCTTCCCTGTTCTTTCAACAGTTTTCCTCACTGAGACATTGGCACCATGCTTTAAGGTGCCCCTCTCATTCCATTAAAATAGTACCCAATTGCAGCCTTGAGCTGACCAGTTCATCAGTGGCCTGTTGCCTTTTGGAGATGCTCATCATGTAATTGCAAAGCTCTAGCAGTGAAATAGTGGGGAGCTGCTACCACAGAGCCCTTGGCAGTGGTTTGGTAACAGCTTGTGAACCTTTTATTGCAGTTACTGAGGATAACTTGCATTGTGAAATCCTGAAGTACTTTGGAGGGGCAAAATGCACTTAAGTTCACAAACTGAGTCCTACCTTTCTCCTCATACATCTTCAGCTCCTGTTCTTTTTGAGAATTTGAGGTGTTCTCCTTGTTTTATCAGTAACTGTTGAGCTTGATCAAGTCCGGCGGATGCAGCAGACAGCCATTCTTTCCATTTGCATTGATTAATGGATGTACTGGATAAGGTTATTGCCAGAACTGAGTTTGTTAATTCCTCCTTTTAATTTTTATTTTGTTCCAGTCTTCTGTAGCTTTCTTCCAATATAAGATCAAATGAAGACAAATGAAACAATAAGGAAAATTGAAAACCATTGCGAGGAAATTAGTGACTTGAATTGCCATGTCACTAATTACTCTCATGCTTTTAGCAATACTTGCTCAGTATCAGGATTATCAGCACAGTCTGCATTGTAATGCTATTTCTAAAAAGGCTTATTCCAGAATCCATTGGTGTAATCTTACTTATTTTTGAGTTTTCTTGTTTTTCAGAAGTGGAATATACGTTAGTATAGGACTACATATTCTTTTTTTTCCTTTCAAATTATAGTGTCTTCTATGAAGACTGGTCTTTTATGATGGATGAAGAACGTTCCAGTATGATCCCTACAATGGCAGCTGGTAAAACTTCCTGTTAAATATTACTGTTCTTGGAAAACTATTGCCTTTTGGGATGTTATATCTATTTCTGGTTGTGAGGAGCTTCTCTAATACACTGCTTATGTGGAGAATGTGTGTCAGAGGCACAGTCAGGGTGAATTGTCAAGGTATTATGCCAGTTTATGCTGTGAATTGATGGATTGTTAAAATACGGATCTGGCCTTCCTACAGTTCAAAAGTCTTTCACATAAATGTTTTTACTCTTCAACAGTCAAGGCTAACTTAAAGCTAGTGCAATTTGGAGAAAACAAAATGGGCTGTTACTGACTAGAAAAGCGTAATGATAGAATTTTGTAGTAAGATCCAAATTATAGGCAAATACAGGTAAGGAGAGTAGCAATAAGGAGTGATAACAAATACTTTACTTTTCTAGTGTTTGACCACAGAAGTGATGTTTTACTACCTCTTTTATCCTTTTACTCAGATACGTGGTCGTGTGCTTTGTTCTGCAAAACCAAGTACACAGAAGTTTTTGGTAATAGAATATAGGAACCAACAAATACTGAAGTTGCAGTGAAATGGATTTAAATAAAAGGTTATAAATAAACAAGTTCACAGTACTTATTGCTTATTTAATGTGCAGCTGAACAGCCATCAAGATGAATTCAGAACTGATTGCATCAGCTTGAACATAGTCTAAAAAAGAATGAATGGTACACAAAAGAATAAGAATTCATGCATGGAGAACTGTGGGAAATTTTTGGGAAAAATATTTTACATGTCATAGCTTTGTTAATCCTTAGGTTCTATGTTTTTATCTTTCATGTGAAGTATGAAGTGTGAACTATAAAGTGCATTTTTGGTCTCTTTTTCCCCCTCTCCTTTATTTGAAGGTCTGAACTCCATCCTTTTTGCCATCAACATTGATAATAAGGATTTAAACGGGCAGAGCAAGTGCGCACCCACCGTGTCTGATTTGTTAAAGGAATCCACACAAAATGTGACTTCGTTGTTGAAGGAATCCACGCAGGGGGTGAGCAGCCTCCTCCGGGAGATCACAGCTTCCTCTGCTGTCTCCATTCTCATCAAACCTGACCCAGACACCGACCCCCTTCCTGTCCTGCCCCGGAATGTAAACGCTGGTAAGATTTTAGGTAATGTTGGGGTCATTCAGAAACTTATCAAATATTCGAGTGTGTTTAAATGACTTTTTAATTTCAACTTGATGCAATATTATAGGACAGAAATCTTAAAAATAAGTGTGTGCTGCACATACAAGCTAGTTGAGTGTGTAATAAAAAGTATGGAATTCTTTAGAAATGCTGGTGTGAATACTGGATGGTATTTCAGCTTTCTTGCATCACTGTGAGAGAGAGGCTGAAGTGTCTTATTGGTAGGGCTTTGCTTGTGACCTGAATTTCAATTTCTTATAAGATTAAACCTTGCAGTTCGTGATGTAATGATTTTTCATTTTTAATTTATTTTCTTTTAGCACTTTTATCAGTCAGAAATACACTGCTATATATCTATTATTATATATTAGATACAAATCCAAGCTTGTAATCTTCTTCAAGTAGGGCCTCTGTTTACAGTCTGAGTTCCTATACAAAATGAAATTCCTGAACCAAAATGAAATTTGCTCATATGCCCTTTTAACCTTTAAATGTCTCAATATTACAACCAGCTTGTAGGATGTCAGTTACTAACAAAGACCCAAAGGCTTAATCTCTTATAATTTGAAAATAATCAAGCAAAATATGATTTTCATTATATATTTTCAGTCCCCAAAATTGCAAAGGAATATTTTATTATCTTTGTTTCTGGAAATTGAGCTGAAAGATTGTTTTGCTTTGTAAAGGTACAAAACTGCAGGAAGATTTCTGTGCTTTTCAATTAAGAAACAAGGTTTGAATTTAGGCATTAAATTGTTTTGGTTATGAGAAAAAGGCAAAAACCCCACATGTGAAAACTGTCTGGTAGGAAGGGAAGTTGAGATAAAATCTGTTTTTTATTGACATTTAAAATAGACTTTGTCTCAAAACATGTTTTTTGAAGCAAACTTGTGGTAAAGCTTTTGTTGTTTAGCACTTAAATGAGATTAAAATTGTAGCTGATAACTTGACTTGGGATAATTTTGTTAGAATAGAATAGGCTTGCAAGATGAAATAAGAGAATAATTCACCATATGCTGCATATGACTCTACAACATAATGTACATTATGTGCAGAGTACATAAAATGTACAACTTACAGTAAAATGTCACTTTAAAAAAATGAGTTTCTTCAAATGCCATTATAATGTGGAATGTTAGAGCAAGTCAGATGTTTTCATTAAAGTCTGTGTTCTTTGTTGGAATTCTGTTTGCAAGCAGAATGGGTTTTAACATCCTCTTAAAAGTATGTTTTGTGGATATAGAACAGCTGGATTTGTATTAAACAAAACAGTTTAGCCTCAATGTGAGTTGTCTCAGTGAGTAGATTTCTGATATTTCTTAGCGTGCTTCAACTTTAGCTTCATGTGCACATAGGATTTAGTGAGAATAGGTAATAATTTAAAAACAGGTGCTGTCACTGAATAGATCTGGTGTAATCTGAGGATTTCAGTGTATTTCTAGACCAAGAGCTAATTACCCGAGGGAGGGAGCAAGCTTAGTTTCTTTTTCTGGGAACTGACTGCTCAATTTTTAGAGTTTAGACAAAACTACCTTTACTTGATTGCAAGTTGTGGATTTTGTTCATGTTGTGAGTTTGTTCATTTTAATTTTTTCTCTGTGAGTGTCTTGTGTTTTCTCTGTTGGGTAGACATGCTCTGCAATATACACTAGAATATACATTAGGTATATTCCATGGGAGAAAGTGACAGGAAGGCTAACTTTTTATTTTAAATTTCATTCTATGAGTTTGTTCAACTTTTTTTTTCCAGTTCCAATTGAATAATGTTATGAATGTACCTCCAAAACGTTTTCTAAAATTTGAATTGTGTAAGGCAGATAAAATAAAGAGGGTAATTAAAGATTTAAAAGCTTGTGTGTATGGAAAGATAATGAATGCCTTGTAGATCTAAGTGGCTTTTTCTTTACTAAAGTCATTTAGTACATGAGCTCTTTTAAGGAAAAAACAGATTTACTATATTGTTTCTCTCTTCTAAACTATGTAAAACTTTGTATTGTTACTAGATTTGAGATATAAAAAAGATCGAAAAAAGAAGAAGAGAGTGACCAATATTATCTCATTTGATGAAGAGGAAGATGAGCAAAATTTGGGGGATTCCACAAAGACTCTGATTACAGGAGAAAGCTCAGAGGAGAGTGTAGACAGATCCTCAGTCCTTGCATTATCCTCATCTGAAAGCACTCTTGGAAAAAATGTGAACGGGAATGAAAGTAACAGTTCGTGGAAGAGCAATTCATTGCCTCATTCTCTCATGAATGGAGAGTATGAGTACCAGAAACTGGATGTGAAGAGCATTGATGATGAAGATGCAGATGAGGATGAGCTGTATGGAAAAACATTAGGAAATAAAGGCACAGAAGGTGAAACTGAAGCTTCTGAAAAGTAAGTAACGGTGCAGGAGCTGGTGGGAAACTTTCCATGCTTCCCATCCGCCCTTCCCTTTTCTTCATGGGCACTGGCAAATTGATATGTTGAACTGAACTACAGGTGTTCTCTCTTCCCCCTCCCCAATTCCTCCTCCTCAACCTTTTTTTCCCTTTTTTTTGTTTTTCCTTGTTTTTTCTTGGTCATTATTTAAACCATCTGGGCCACTGTGGTGATGATATTTTGCTTCTAAGTTCCACTGAAAACCAAAATTTTGAGAATTAGTTTTCTCATTCTCCTTGAAGTTCTCAGTTGTTTAAATATTTGCATGATATAGCCTGGCTGTAATTCTGGCCTACTTGATGTTTCCTTATTCTCATATGATATGAATTCTATTTTGACTTCATAGTAAAAACATGTATTTTAAACAGAGTAAGCCTGTTACATCAGAGTAGATAGTTAAACAAGAGGAGATAGTTAACCAAGACAAAACCAAGAGAGAAGGAATAATTTTAAATACGAATATGCTTGCTTTATTTCTGACAAAGAAATTTGTTTGGAGAAAAAGGCAAGCACTGTTTGTCTCATCTGCTTTGGATTGTCTGATCTTTAATGGATTAATGTATGGCTGGCCAAGAAACTGGCAGGCAGATTGAAGTAAAGATTTTTCTTGACGTAGTATCTCTGGAAGAAATATATGCATTATGAACATGGATATTGACTGTATAAAGAGATTGTTTTGTTTGCTTGTTTGTTTTAAATCTAGGACTCATGAAATAGGCACTTGCAATTCTCAGATATGCAGTTGGACTCCTCTGCAGGTCCTCAATGATGACTCAGATGTGCTGTTCCCTGTCAGTGCTGTTGGCTCTTACTCCCAAACAGGTGGGTATTTAATTCGCAGGATTCCAGCAACCTTTATAATGGAATTTCTAACATGGGACAGTGGCAAGAAATAACAGGATTGTAAGGACATAGGACATACTGTGTATCTGGGGTAGAAAGGAATTAACATTCATTCTAGTTCTGAATCAGAATTCTTGATTTGAGTAGTTATTTAGTTGAGGAGGATTTGCCAATGTAAAAATAAACCAGAGTTTTTTTGGGATTAAACTGTGGTCTTGTATGGTATTTTATTAAAACTTCAGGTATGCTTATTTTTTCAGTGACCATTTAAAAACTAATCAGTGGCATTAAATAATGTTTTCATTGTAAAATATTTAACTTTTTTTAAATATACATTTTGTATGCCAAGAGTTTACATGGATTGTTAATTGAAGGCCTGTGAAAAAGTGTCATTCAGTTCTGTAAAATCAGTGATTTTAAA
The DNA here is from genome assembly GCF_003984885.1 of Neopelma chrysocephalum. Lineage (NCBI taxonomy): Eukaryota > Metazoa > Chordata > Aves > Passeriformes > Pipridae > Neopelma > Neopelma chrysocephalum. The sequence goes on from NW_020897724.1 coordinate 1,013,566, forward strand.
TTTGAATCATAAAATAAGGCTGTACTGCCCTCTGCTGTATTTTAAAACATGTGCCTTATAAGAAATGGCAGTGGTTCAAAATAAAGATAGAAAGTACATTTTCATTTTTTATTTGTGCTGCCATATTTTTCAGTTTATGAAGGAATGGATTTAGAAAGCATCACATAGTTTGTGGCATCATGTTCTTTTAAGTTTTATACAGAAACTGCTAGAGAACATCCACAGGTTGAAATCTGGGATACAATTGTCCCTGTTTATGGGGGTGGTGGTGTGTGGAATGGGAACTCACAGTTGTTGTGGGAGTTGTAGATGTCATGAGGCATCAGGACTGTGAGCTGGAGTTTGTAGCTGAAATCAAAAATTGGGAGTCTATGCCAAGATGGAGACAGATGACCAAAGAGGACAGTAGCTGTAACAGGCTTACTTTTATTAAGAAGATACCAGAGATCCTCGTTTGGTCTTGCTTCATCTCGGAAGTGTTTTGAATACAATGCTCAGACTACTAGAGATGATCAACAGGCCCGTTCAGATCCCTTCTGGCACAATACACAGACATTTTCAGTTCTCCTTCTGTCTCTCTTTGTGATAACCCCTGTGGTCCATCCTGCAAACTGGAGTGATCCAACGCTGGGCTGATGAAAGGGATCTTCATCACTTGTAGGAAACAGCAATCCAGGCCCTGGTGTCTGTTGTTCTGATTTCAGCTCTCTGTGCTGTCCCCGAGCCCTTGGGCGCCGTGTGGAGCTGCCAGACTGGGCAGGCAGGGCTGCCCCAAACGGCCCATCCTGCAACCCAAATGCCACCCAGGGAGGGACAGGGATACACACGGATACAGTCACCCTCTCCTCAGCCATGCTGACAGTTTGATGAGATTGAAAGCTGCCTTAGGCAGTTGTTTGCTTGACTTTGGAAGTTACACTTGTGCTACAGATGAATGATACGAGAAGGAATGGGCATTAGCTTATTCTGAGGGCAGTTCAGCCCAGTAACTGGCAAGCTCATTTTTATTATGACACCATTTGCTAAAACAATCTTAAATAGCTCTTATAAAATACATAGTTTAACCCAATGCTTTGGTTTATAGGTCTTAATACAGATTAATAACAAGACACATATATTTGAAATAGATTACAGCTTAATCTATAGTGCTGTATGTTAATATCTGTGTTTTCAGTTTTAGTCTGTTGCAGTGCTTCAGGGATGTGTCAGGGCATATCATATCTCCATGTAACTAGGAATGAGAAAGCCTCAGTCAAAATTCAGTTGCTTGGAACAAAAATGGAGTATGCATTTTAGGAACTGAGCTTCAGTAAACTCTACGACTTAAAAAATTTATTTTCTCTTCCATAGTCTTTCTGATATAACTAATTCCTCTTAACTTTTTTCCTAGAATTCCTGCTTTTAATCTGTGGTATTTTAGTTCGTGATTTTAGGATTGTCTTACAGTAACTTTGTAACCCTTACATAGTGAGATGCAGAAAACATCAGTAAAATATGATTTTTGTTTCTTTCCACATGAACTTCCTTACTGACAGGCCCAGTGATGTGTATGTTTTGATCCCGACAGTTGTGGATCTGTGGACAGATGCATATTATTCATGCTTTTTAGACAATGTCTCATCTGTCTGATTCCTGATGTTTACTACATAGACATAAGGGGCCAGAGAAAAGCCATGGTGCTCTGTTGGGAATACATAAAGGACTGGTGTCTTTGCAAGGTTTCACGTGCTGGGGACGAACCACAAATTCTTCTGCAAGTCACAAACAGATTTGTAATGAGTAGCAGATGCATGTGGAGGTTGAAGTCCTGGGGCTTGCAAAAATAACATCAGTAAGAAGTCTCTTCATAGCTTTGCAACACTAGTAGTGTAAAATATACATATAAAATACAATGTAGAAATTGTGCAATACTGATTTTTTTGATGATGGCTGTGTTCCTAAGGGACTTTACAATCCTTCTGGCATTCGAGGTGAATGTGCAGAAGCCAACTTTGGAGAAAGAATTTAAAGTGTTTCAATCTTTAGTAAAGATGAATATTTCTGTTTAAAAATGTAACTACCTTCTTTCTGGATTTATGTTTTATTTTTTTAAAGTACTGTAAACTGAAGAAAGCTAATACTTGTGCATTCTACTTTAGATAACTTGGAGAATGGAGAGGGGCATGAACATGTTGTTCACCCGGTAGAACTGGTTCCCAGAAGATCTGATCTCCCTTACAGGTATGTGTCAAATATGTTTTTCTTGAAAAAAAAACTTCACCTTGTAGCTGGCAACTTGTTATTGTTAGCTAATGCAATCAGTACTGGAAAACCAACTACCCATCTGGGTACTCATGCAAATGTTTGGAAAGACAAATGCAAAAAATCTGCACTTCCTTTTTGCCTTATTTCATACACTGACCTTCTCCTATTATCTGGAAGAATTCACATCATCATGTCAAATAACAGACAGACTTGGCCTCCTGGTTTTGAAAATAAGTTTTATTTTGGGTTTTATGTTATTTTTTTTTTTACTTTATTCTCCATGACCTGCTAATTTGGAGTTTTTTTGTGTGTATTCTTAAATCAGGCTCCCAGGAGATGCAATAAAGGATAGTTAAACCTAAGTTATTAAATAGGGGTGAATAGGATGACAGTTCTAGTTTCTGGAATGGTTTTTTTCTTAAGATTTGAATTTAGGATTTTGTTTCCATTTATTGATTATTCTGTACTTTTATGACTAGAGTGGAAGTCAGTCCTCCAGCACAAGTGAATACTTTAAGCAGTATGTTGCCTTCAGCCACCGTGCCAGAATCCATGACAATTAGTAAGTACTTCCTTGATGTATCTAGATTGATGGAAATAACTTTGAAAGACCTATAATTCTTTCTATTTTTATTTCAGTAGGATCTGTTTAGAGAGGCATAGAGCACTTCATTTCTGATGTGCTGGCCACATTAGAAAGAACTGCTCTAAAATGATGTTTGTATTGGCAGATCCCAGGTTAGGGTTCATTGCAACTACTATATCCTTACAGTAGGCGTGACTTCAGTAGTTAAATGAAAAACAATGATTTAATTTGATTAACATCTTTAAATGTCTGCAAGCTCTGAAAATTATTTTTCCTGCTTTCATTTATGCTTAGTCAGAAAAAACTAAACACAGAATTCTTTCTATGTACACTCAGTCTGTGATTTTGATATGAAAATCTGTTCCAAACATAAATATGGGCTTTCATATGCAAAAGCTTTAGTTAAGATGAAGGTGGAGAACAGTCATATTTTCAGTAGTATTCAGGGTAGAACTAGACAGGATAAAGTAGCCTCTGCTGTAGAAATAGATTAATAGAAGCACAGGCAGATTGTTTACCCCATCTTTAGTCTATTTTCTTGTAGAACAAAGGCTTAGTTCCTAAACTGACTGTCCAAACACGTGAGCCAGTATGTGTTGATGTTCCTCACAGTACAGAATGTTCTGTAACTGAACTGGCTTTGTTCCTAAAGCTCTTGGGTGCATGTTTGTTTCTTCTTTTAAATTTAAATGTGTACAAGTTTTAAATTATGACATTTAGGAAGTTAAAAGCGATGTAGCCAAAATTCTTTACTGAAACTGAATCATGAAACCAACAAAACTGGTGAACCCTTAAGATATTCTAATCTCATTTTTTGGAGTCGTGTTCAAATGCTTTCTGTGTCAACCTGTGTTAAAGGAGGTAGACCATGCATTTTCACTGGGCAAGGTTCCAGGCTCTGGCATTGGTCTGCTGGCTGAGCTTTACAAAGCTGAAAAATCCTTTCTTGCAAGGTCCTTCATGAAGTGGGAAACCAGTTTGAGACATAATTGAAGGTGTAGATGGAGTTCCTGTTGCTAGTTACTGCGATACCTGGTCATTAGATGTTCTCTGCTGATGTTATTACTACGATATCCTTTTGTTCTTACATTTTGATTTTATTTTTTGGGTTGCAGCGTTTCAATGGGAATGTTTCAGGTGTTCCTGCCCTCTCTTGATTCTGTTGGTTTGTAGGTGTCAGGTACCAGCAGGGGCCGCAATTGGTCTCCTTCAGTTGCTCAGTTAGTTCCGAGGTGTAGGTAAGACAGCTATAAAATAGAAAGAAAATCTTCAGATTTTCAGTTCTTGGTACTTGGCAATTTGTAAATGAAATGGAAACACGGGATCAACAGAAGCATGCACAATATCATTAGTTTCCCATTTCAGAGAAGGCTTTGGGGGAAGGAATTGGGAGAGGGAGGCATTTTAAAACCACCTACAAAGCTAGTAGGACACTTAGTAAATAATCATAATTATAATCAAAATTCAGATGAATATGCATTTATAGTATTAGTCAATACCTTTATAATAGCTGATCCCAGGTAGATTCAATAAAAATGCTTTTTTCAAGTTTGTTGTTATTGATTGTAGATTCTTTGTACAGGAAGAAATCAGTGCTATGACAAAGTCAGACACTGAAGCTCTTTTTCTCTATTGCAATTAGCAGAAGAATTATTAAATGGTGAGGCTTATAGCTTGGTTGCATAGCAACTGATTCTAACACATCAGGCAAGAAAAATGGAATGCAGTAGTGCAGTGAGAAAGCTGTGAGGTCTCCAGTGACTGGATTTTTGTGCTTCTTACTTCTGGAGACAAAACCTGAAATTAATTTTTTAAAATTTTTATTCTTTTCCTGCTTCCTTTCCAACTTACTAGTATAGTACTAAGCTTTTCTTGCTTCTTGTGATATGCAGGCTAGAAAATTATATTGTGAGAAGCTGTAATTTAAAATTTCTGCTATTTTGAATTATTTTCCTGGATTCATGTCTTGTGCATTTGTAAGGTATAGGTTAACTCAGCAGCAGATACAGCTCAAAAAATATTAATACCACCTAAGATAAATCAAAATCCATAGAGTTACTTTTGCTGTGTATTTTAGACATCTTTTGAAAGCTTACCCTACTTTACAGATCATTATGTCTTAGAACTAATTTTATTAAGAATTAAGTTTTTCAGAAGTTTTATATATATGTATCTACTCTATTATGTACATTTCCAATTTTTTAAAAAATTGTATTTATCATATATGGATCACAAACATCTTTGTCTGTTCCAAAGTATTGCCATTGAAAGATTATATTTTCAGCATTGTTTTGGTGGAAAACAATCTGTCCTACCAGCACAAGTCTCCTCGTTCTGTTTTTGCAGTGGAAAAAAAAAGAAGTTCCAAAACTTTCATTTGAGAAGGATGCTACTTGTGTCCTTTTTTGCAGGGTTCTTTTATTATAGTGCTATTCTTAGCAAATAATTGGTAATTTAGTTTTTTCCACTCTCATTTTCTTCAGTTTTTAAAATTGGTATTGACCACAAAGGTTAGCAAAGGTTGTAGCTTTGTACGTCATTCCATATTTTTTCATGTATTCTTGAGAAAGCCCCCGTTTTTTCACAATCACCAAAGAACTTTACTGAATAATCAAACCTACGTATTATATTTTTATCCTGGTTGTGTAAGTCAATAGGGTGGATGTGTTTGTACTTTCTGTGTCCTCTAAACAGCTTCTGACCTGTTCTGTCACCTGGTTGCCACTGGTCACTGACAGGTACTAAATTCTCGTGACTTCTTTGAAAGCACAGCCGTGGAAAGAGGGTGTTTGTATTTCATTGGTGAGAGCAAAGCTGCAGTTCATCTTAGACTTATTTTTGATCAGGACCCTTCTATGCAGTAGAAGACCAGCACTGGATTGTCTAATTTGTTTCTTATTAATATTTGCCCTATGAATAGTGACATGACAGGATAATATTTACTGGATTCTTGAGCACTAAATAAAGTCTTAACAGTCAGTGTTCGTGCAGGCAGCTTAGGGAGCATACAGCTCTTCATGTCTTTAAAGGTCAGACTTCTGATTTAGGATGTAACTAGTCTGGTGGAAGTTTTGTTTGTCTCTGAAAATATCTGTGTAAATTTGCACTCAGGAAAATAAAAAAAAATAAATCATTCCTGGAGACTGCTCCCAGCCCACCCTGATAGTTTGTGTGCAGGATTGCAGAGGAGTTCTGCATGACCTTGTGTTCTCTGAGAGATGATTTCACTTACAGCTCATTCTTCATAACAGGTGATTGCAAAACATACTTATCCACTTTTGGGCTAAACAACATAAGTTGTGAAACTTATGACTTTTCTGGAGGTTGCTGGAAAATTGACAGGTGTTTCTTAAAGCATAATGTATTTCATGCTCTGAAGGTGACCTTATAAAGAAAGACATAGTTTGGAATTACTGGTTTGCACATGGGAATCCTTTTTTCAAGAAGTTGTTGCAAAAATATCCCCTAAGGTTACATAATATGAAAGACTTAACTGGTTTTCTTGTATCTGTCTTTACAGAACTCTGATTATCACTTCATTTTTAGATATGTTAGTGTTGAAGGCTGATCCTTAATAGCAGTAGTGTATCACTTTTTGTTAATGGTACTTTAGAGAACATAAATGTCGTGTCAAGCACAAGGCAATTCTGAAGTAGGACATAAAGTCTAACATCAAACACTTTCATGAAGTAAGAATACTTGGCCATCCTCCCACTGTTTTATTAAAAAAAAAAAATAGAAGAGCGGGGAGAAAAATTGAAGTTGTGAAGTCCAGAAGTCAGAAAATGCCAAATTTATGGTTACTGCTACAACCCTGACTTTTTTTTTTTTTTAAATTTATTCCCTTTTCTAACCCACACAATGTATGAGACATAAGTCTGCTGGAAAATTAGGTTATGATCATACACTCATCTTGGAGGCAAGCATAACAGACAAAAGCTTATGAACTGTGGGTGCTCTGGCAGGTTTGAAGTGAACCTGCCTCAGTGAATGATACCAGATTTACTTTGTTTGCATTCAGCTGACTGGTCTGACATGCTGCTGAAATCCTTCCAGAAGCATAAGTGAAAGTCATAAATTGCAATTTTTGTAAGTTTTAAATGTTATACCTGAATTAAATAGGACGGTGCCCTTTTAGTTCTATTCGGTTCCTTGCATCAAAAGATCATGAAATTAAAGTTTCTGACTTTTTCTTGGTAACTTTTTACTTATTTAATTACACCAATAATGTTTTACTCTTTTGTATTTATTGTGAATGGAGAGGCTAAAGAAGTGTGGATGATAAATTGTATAGTTCTTGTGTTTGTTTTGAGAAATTATAGAAAATATGACTCCTTAATACTCATCACTTCAAGAAGAAACAACATAAGTATAACCATGCTGCTTGGGTAGGCACGGGCTGTACCAGCCTCCTGGGATCTCTGGTCTCTTAGCCAGACCAGTGGTTTGTGGTGAGCTTTCCTCCACATCTCCACTGGTATCTGTAATTGAACTAAATTAGCAAGGAATACTGAGTATGAGGTGTGTTTTCTTTTGTGATCCTAAATTAAGCATTGATTTTTTTTTTCCTGTATGTGATAATGAAATTTGGAGTTTCTGCTTTGTTGTGTCCCCATAGTGTTGTCAATTCCATAACTCTCAGAAGAACGAGGCAAATGGAAATAGAAAAGTATTTTAACATCTTCTATTTCAAGAATCTTTTTTCTTCTTTTTTTGCAAACCGTGGCCTTTAACAGAATCTCGCTTTTGTGCTCTGCTTTTGTGTGTGTGGGAGAGGGGACTGGGAGAAGGTGGGATTTCAGGTCTCCACTCATGCGGAAGATTCTGGATGGAATAAGGAAAAGAAGATTAAGTTATTAGGCAAGTTAAGGTTACAGTTTAAATAGGCTGGTAAAATTGACAAAATGGAGACAATTTATAATAGCTTCACAGTTTAAATGTTAATAAATGAGTACGCATTAAAGCCCTGAGTGTGCACACAGGCAATTATTGCAGAGTAGGCACCCCAGAGTAAGTGCAGAACCAGCACTGCAATAACTTGTCTGAGTAGCAACAGCTTTAATTTATTCAGTTAGAGACATAATAGCAACTAACTGTTGATTGTGCATTATCATATTTTAATGACACGCTTGAAATATTTAAAATATCATTGGCTTGATGCTTTCTTGAGGAGGATTCTGGATTCAACATTGTAGTTCAGGATCTTTATTTTGTTACAGAGTGTTACTGTACTAAAGGCCTTCAGTGGATCCTTTTGCTTGTATACATTTATATAGCACTTCCTGGATCGTTCTATTTTCTTTATCCTTAGAGCAGTTGTTTGTTTCACAGATAGGCTGATGGATTGTGGTCCATTTTGACATTTTGGCAACATTGCATATTACATTTTCAGGAATGTTACAACCCACCAATTGCCAAAAATTCCCACCAAAAAACCACAAAATACACCAAACAAAAACCTCTCAAAATCCCCAACCTTTCCAGTGTGCCCTCAAAGTGGCAGTGTCTCATCATGACTAAAATAATACTAATAGTGTGTTGAGTTGCATTATCACCAAGTTTGATATTTTATAGCTAAGTATAATACTTAAATCTCAGAGTGTAGGTTTGTTTTTTTTTTTTTATTTTGTTCCCTCACCTCACTCCCCCCAACCACCCCCAAATTAGTGGTAGCCAATCAAAGCTATTACAGACCATCTTTTGAAAAATAGTGATGAAAATAAAGGAGCACGGCGTATTTTGTCATATATAATCTTTCAATTCTAAGTTTTTCTACAATTCCTATATAAATTACAGTGGTTACCTGGACAATTCATTGCTGTGTGAACTTTACTCTTGCCAGAAGGGATATTCCAGCTTTTACTCCTTGTTATTATTAACTAGAAAGGTGTTCTGCCTTTACTGCTTTCTGTTGTGTGCCTTGTGCCAGCAACAGCATTAAACTCAACAGTAAGATCACTTGGCCACTGCTTGTGTGAAAAGAAAAAGAAATACACCCCCCATTTTGAGCTGGGTCAGGTCCTGCCAGGACAGTGTGAGTAGAAACACCAGTGCCACGACAAGGGAGGTGGTGGCAATGATGGAAAAGGCAACTGGAATGTCCTTTTCACTGAAAACACAGCCTTAGGAGGACTGGTTAAAGTACCCATGTAATTGCAGCTTTGGTTTTGAATACGAGAAAGCAGAAGTTTCCAGATTTTTTTTAATGTATGCTCGTATTTAATACCCACAAATTTCACTTTTGGCTTTTCTGCAAGATTTGGATTTGTTTTCTTTTTTTTTTTTCTCTGTAGAAAAATAATTATTCTTTCTATGCTGAAGTAATGAACTGCAAAATCCCCTAATGACCTACTGAAATGTTTCTTGCTAATGTCAATTAGTTCTTAAGCTGTAATATGGATAATATGAAATGAGTAGAAAAATAATCATCTACTTTCTTCATGGCCAAAGAAGCAGAAATGTTTTGGAAAAAAATCTAGCATGGAGAAATTTGGGTTGGCTGGTTTCAGATGATAGGAGAACCCTGCTGAATCCTGCAGTCCTGCAAGGGTGGGGTTAACCTGGAGGTTACCAATGCCAGCCTGGAACTGTGGTGTCTGCAGCACTGACTGATACATTGGATTGACATGAATCCTTCATGTTTTGGCCACTACTAGATTTAGCAGACTTCATCTGGTCCACAGGACAATGTTAAATTTTTCTTGAATGGGCAAAAATTTTTGTAGCTGTAGAAAATACTAAGAAAGATATGGGTAAATCAGTGAACTGAATGTAAAGGGAAAAAAGTTATCCACTGGCTTTGCTTGCTGGAAGAAAACAAGTAGTACCAGTTCTGTTGGTATGTTTTCAGTAAAAGCACACAAAATTTGTTGACAAATTTGTTGAATACTTGCAAAACAGAGTTGGTTGATTTATTATATATAAACATGAGAGCATTTCATTTAACTCTTGGGAGGGATGTTTTAATATAATTGTGTCCTTGTAGCACTCATAAAATTATTGGTTAATATATCTGAAATTGTTAGTGCAATTGTTAAAAAAAATCTGGTTTTGGATGATATGTATCCATCCTGATGATTACTAGAAGCCACTGGAATCTCTGAAGACCTCTTTTATTTCATGTGTTCATGCAAGATCTGGAAGTCAAAATCTATAATTTTAGATTAGATGATTAAGTCCTAATATTTTTCTGTAAATTTATAGTAAGTAGTCGTGGTGCATCTGTACAGTTATATGGTAAAACCTTTACTAAAACCTCAGCAGAAGGACTCCGGGTGAGGCAGTGCTTTGAGCTGACACTTTTCTGTATGGTATTTGGCTTTTCTGGTATCATGTTAAAACCTAAAGAAATCTTTAAAAATTCTAAAATTCTATCAGTTGGGTTTTTTAAAATTTTTTTTCTTGATGTAATGACAGAAAGTATTTTTAAAGTATTTTTAAAAAATAGAAAGGTTTTCATAGGAAATTACAAGATTCAGAAATCCCATATTTAAGCCTGAGCTTGAGAAGAAATGCCATGAAGAAGCAGTGACATTCTCTCTATTCCCACCTCTCTGTAAGGGTTATATTTCCTGTGCCAGAATTTGTAGGAAGGAAAAGAAGCAATTTGAAGGAGCTGAACGAGCAGTGTATGTCATTAATATGCACAGAGTGAAAAGGTGCATTCTGCAATACAGCTGTGATTAAAACAAACCAGCTGCACCCAGGGCACACTTGTAAACATTGGTATTAAAGCCAGATGCAGACTCATTTGGTTTGATCAATTCTTCTGATATGGTGTTAAATTACCCCGGTTTTGAAAGATTGCTCAAATTAGTGATGAGATTGAGAGCATTTTTATGTGCTTTGCTGAATAGCAAATGGTGTTGGCATCATTTGGAGTGTGTTGCCTGTGTACATGACTTCTAGATCTGAACTGAGCAAAGTGCACACAGACATTGAATCTTTTTTCTCCCTTCTCTTTAGATGAACTTCGTCAAGCTATCGTGGCCATGATGAATAGGAAGGATGAACTGGAAGAGCAGAATAGGTAGTTTTCTTTTTTAAGTCAAGAGGGACTGTAATTAAAAAAAAAAAATCTGTTCTTTAATACAAGCTGTCCTTTATGTGAAGCTATACATAATTTTTGTGTAATCTTTTTGATGTATAGGTTATTTTTCTGCAAAAGCTAAACTTAATACTCCACTATTTAAATGTCGATACTGAAAGTAATGTTTTCAGGTCAGCTTCTTCCTTTGAGTTAGTTTAGTTTAATCACAGATAAATCCTTGTATTTTGGCAGCTTTTGCAGTTACAGTTTTTTTCAAAACCAAAACTTACAGCCGAAAAATTCTGAAGATTTCTTAAGACAGCTTTCCAAATGAGCAAAAGTTTATCCTTTCACAAATATTTAGAAAATGTCTTTTTTTCCCCTTCTGGTTTAGAACTGTTGTAGGATGGCTGACAATGTAATGCTGAAAGTGGCTTTCATTTGTGAGGGTCTTTATGTTCACTTGGGGCAAAATGATGAGGTAAATGTAAAAATGATCAATCTCTTATTTAATATTTAAAATAAATACAAACCTACTTTGTATTTATTTAGTTTATTGAGACACATAATTAGATGAATGAAAGTACAAATGTATTCAATGTTTGGTAATTTACATTTTCCTATAGATGTTTTGGGACTTTTTAATGCCCATTCTACCAACTGATTCTATTTTCCTGCCTCCTCTTCTTCCTACTCCCACAAATGCAAGTTATTGCCCCGTTCAGCTTTGTGTTTTTTGGCAGAAGAACCAGAATGCTTTGGGTTTTTCCATTATACATCGTGCTGACCTTTGCTATCTCATCAAAGGCTTTACACAGAGATCTGCAGCAGAGACATGTCTGTCTCCTGCCCTTGCTAGTAAATATGTTGCCTATAGATTATTTCTGAGATGTATGGACTTGCACTGAAGCACTGAAAACTTTTATTATAAACTTTTTTAAATAATAAATTCTTTCTGTATGGTGGTGCAGTAGATCCCATAACAGGTTGTGCTTTGGGCGTGTTGATGGGATTGTAATAGAAATTAATAGAAAGCATTTACAACTGCTCCAATTGGGTCTATTTCCTTGTAGCTTTTCATATCTTTGTATAATCAGATCACGTGAATTTATTCCATTGAATAATGAAATTTTGGGAGTGCATTAATGGTGTCATTCAGGCAACCTACTCTGTGATTCCTGGAATATACTCTAACTACTAAATAGTGTTTGCAGGGTTCAAACCAGAGGCTGTTGCCTTCTTCCAGATCCCTGCGAAATCTGCTGGATGCAGAGATGGAGCTCTCAGCAGCACTGAGGCAGGAGATGGACAACTGGAGAAGGAAAGTAGCAGAGCAGGAAGAGCGACATGCCACCAAAGTCCAGGCCTTGGCACGGTAAGAAGGGCTGAAAAGGTCTCAAAAAGTAACTGCAGTGGAACAAGGGAATAAAAAAGTCTATATGCAAGAAAAATGATTTTTTTTTTTCTTCCTCCAAAATACACAAGCTGGATTGTTGGGATTCTAGCTGTCAGATCTGGAGCCAGTGTGGACTTGTTTTGGAAGCTATTTCATTTTAATATTGCTCCACAGTGTTTCCTTTGGTAGGTGGTTTATGTAGTACCACATTGAGATTAGTTTGGGGACTCCTCTGCTCCCAGCAAGTTCTTACTCCAGTAAGTAGCAACTGTGTTGAGTGATCCTAGTTGAAATGAGTAGGAATATTTGTGTCTTTATTTATTGCTTTCAGTTATGTAACATATGTCAGTGCTGACACAGACACCCTTCTCTTTGTGCCCTCAGATGTGTAAGCAGTAAAGAATGGATTATCCATCCCTTCAGTGACACTTCCATCTGATCTGTCTTTCTTCTATTGGATTACTTAAGCATGACTACATTTTCCATGAGCTGATGCTTTTTTGTCCTCTTGGCAGGTTTTCATGGCTGACCATCAGGAGCAACAGTTGTTGCCAAACATTATTAACAAACAAGTACCAATTTCTGAAGTGGTGCAGCTGTTTTCCCCTAGCTCCAGGAAGGTCAACTGTAACAGGTTGCTCAGGACCATTTCCAGTCAGGTTTTGAACATCCCCCCAGCCCCTCTGGGCAGTGTTGCCAGCAGTGTTGCTGTTGCCTTTCTTTGCCATGAAGGGTGTGTTGCTGACTTGTGGTCAGCTGCTTTTCCACCGGGACTCCCAGATCCTTCTCCATAGAGCTGTTTTCCAGCCCCTCAGCATGAATGGTTGCCTCGGGCTATTCCTCCCCAAACGCAGGACTCCGCATTTCCCCTTGTTGAACTTCATGGAATTTTTCTGAGTCCAGTTCTCCAGCCTGTCCCAGTCCCTCTGAATGGCAGCATAGCCCCCCTGTGTATCAGCTGCTGCCCAGTTTTGTGTTGGCTGTGACCTTGCTGAGGGTGCACCCTGGCCCAGCACCCAGGTCATTAATGAGGGTGTTAAACAACAGTAGTGATTTGCCTTCAGCTTGACTTTATGCCACAGCTCTACTGAAAGAATTGTAACCCTCCCCTCATCTAAATGTGATTTAGCTTAAGAAAGACTTTTGAAGGTAAATGCTGCTGTAATGGTTTGATTTTTCTTACAATTGTAAATAATCTCTAGAGTAAACTATGATGTGTAAATTCTTGGGGATGATTCACATGTATAGTAAACAACAAACCCATCCCAAGAGTTAAATAAGAATAGTAATCTGGGCCTTATCTCAGAGAGAAGGGTTTGTTTTCTGCCTGCACAGGCTGAGTGCTCAGTGTCAGTCCTAAAGTGCCACAGCTGAAATTCCTGTAAGCTTTTTATTGCATAGCAGAGCTGGTATTTGAAAATGATAAATATAAAGCTTTCTTAAGAAAAAAAAGTATTTAGAACACTACTAATTCTGCTTTTGGTGACACATGAAACCAAACTACTCACTTGAGGTAGGGAGAGATATGGGTAAATGGGTTTGACATTCATGTGCTGTAAGGCCATAGAGACAATGCAAATGCTTCAGCATTTAATATTCACGTTTCAGGTTCTAGGAATTGTGTATTCGTGTTTCTTTGACTCACTTCCCCCACAGTTTTAGAATTTGCAGTGACATATGGGTGAATCAGATATTTGTCATGCACATACCTTTTTAAAGAATAGATAAGGAGCTTTTATAACAAGATCTGAAGAGATGCTCACTTAGACCAACTAGTTATTTTTAAACAAGTTTATGTAATTTCTGTTATTGTTGCCGAGACTGGGGATGTTGTGTTGATTGCTCTTCTGTCAGTCAGTTTGCCTTGTTGTGTGACAAAAACAGTGTTGGGAGCTGCTTAGGTACAACAAATTCTTGTGTCACCAGTTACAATGGCCTTGGGATGCATTTCTTTAATGATTCATTGCAACTCATTTTCTAGCCTACTAACATTGCATATAGTTATTTTGGAATATAGGTTTTCCTTCTAATTTTTTTTATTGGTTCACTTTGTGCACTGTAGGTGATGCTGCTGCAATAGTAAGGGTAGTAAAATTTTTTAATAAATAATACTTTAAACCAAGGAGTTGAGCAAGATGAATTATCAAAAGAATTTGAAGTAACAAAAAGTTTGCAATTGCTCTATGAGTGCATAATACAGTAGGTGAATAAGAGGAAACTAAGTTTTAGATATTTTGAAGTAGAGAAACCTCACTGTTTATGTTGAGAACAATTGATCACATGACCAGAGTAGAAAATTTTCCTCAGTTGTAAAATTCTGAATATTTTAAGGCAAGGGAAATTGTTCAGTAAGAATCTGACTGTTGTGATTTGATGAATGAATATTTTTCCCGTTACAAGAGCTGATATTTATGTGTGTCCCCAAAGCTCTTTTGAAGAATTTGACATAAATACCTTCCTGGAGGCTTTTAGGACAAATTTCAGTGACACATCAGTCAGAGCTGAAATGATGGCTTCTGGATATCTGCAGTTACTCAACTGGTCTCCTGGACTCTCCAGAGAGTCTCTGCTCTCCTAGACAAAATGGTGGCTTACTGAGAGAAATTTTTACCAAGTTTACAAAGTTCTCTTTGAAAAATGGAAAAAATCTTAGGTAATTTTAGTTTCAAGTAGTGGTAATCTCATTCTTCCGTGTGAAAAATTTGAATAGCTCTTTCATAACAGTTATTATATTGTTTCAAAAGGAGCAGTCTCAGTGTTCAACCTATTTCCCAGTCTTCTGATAGAATAGACTCAATAGACTCTGTAGTATTATGTTGTCAGCTGGTTCTTTGTTGTTTTTTTTTTTTTGTCCTTATCAAAGAACCTTTCTCAAATTCATGGACATATTGTGCCAGTGGCTTCTTGGCAATACTAAAGATTTTTAATTGAGATTCCTTTTTCTGTATGGAATGCTATTACATCCCTTTGCAAGGCAAAGAAATTTATTGAAGTTGACTGTGAAATTGGATAATCTCAGATTGCATATCCTTAGACTATATTCAGCAGTGTTGGAGGAAAGCATAATACAAAGGACAGGCTTTGTAGCAAGAGAAGCAGATAGAGAAGATGAAAATGCACCGTGTAGGGAAGTGGGGGATAAGAATTTTGACTATACTTTGTCTTACACTTCTATGCACCTTCTGTTTACTGTAGATTCTGTCACCTAATTTGCCTCCTCTTATCTACTGTCTGTATTACTTAAGCCGCATTGCATTTGGATTTGGCATTTTATATTATTCTGTTTTACAACACTTCATTCACAGCCATAGCCCTTCAGTGATGGGTGAAATGATGTGTTGTGCATCTTGAAATGATTCCATCACTTCCCCTAAGCAGCTTCTTAGAGAGAGGAAAAAATATCTCTTGTTTGTGCTGGTGAAAACTAATTTGAATATTCCTATAATAAATGACTTTTTATTCCTGCTTAGTTAGTTGGTGACATGTCGCAAGTGACAAAAACATTTTATAAAAAGAGTGAGATACAAGATAATCAACTTAATCATATTTAGTAAGGGATGAAGGAGCTTCTTCTGGGAGGGAGCAGGAAGAAGAAGTGAAGATTGGTTTTATAGTATAAACTCATTATATTGCATATAGTTCTGCTTCTATTGATTAACACTGAATAAAATTGGGGTTGCATAGTTCAGAAAGCTGATTTGAAATCCATAGAAATATGAATATAGTACCAGTCAAGGCTTCTTATATGAGCAATGTGGTATTGCTCGCAACAGCAGTTTATTTGTGTGTGTGTATATATACATAATATATGTATATTTTGTGTGTGTATGTTTTTATAGTATCATAAGGACCATCAAACATATTTGCATGTGTTTCTGAATACTTCTAATTCTCAAATAAATTCCCATAAATAAAATGCCTGCCTTTGTGTTTCATCTGTTTCCAGCCTTCTGTGATCTGTTACATGCCCAGGGTTCCATCACACCTGGCAACAAATGTCCTTTCTAGTATCCCATCCTTATGTTTTAATTGATTGTTGATTTAGAGAGACTATATCATTTGTTTGCCATCAATACAGCATAATATAGAAAATCTAAATCAAACAGTTAATGAAAGTTTCTGATTACAGGATAACCTGTTTCACTGATATGTTTATGTGATCCTGGAAAACTAGTTTTCCTGGTACTCTGCTGTAAATGTATTATTAGTGTGTAAATCTTTTTCTTTTTTTTCCCCCCATTCGGGTGACACAACTTAGGTAAAGCTTATAACAGATAGTGTGTTTGTTTCCATTGAAAAAGGCTTTCATCTATTTTGAGAAATCAATAACATTTATTCTGTTCTTTTTATCAATAGAGAAAATGAGGTGCTAAAAGTGCAACTTAAGAAGTATGTAGGAGCTGTCCAGATGCTCAGACGAGAAGGTCAAACAGTGGAAGGTAAGGATAACATGAAGGGGGAAAAAAATCTGTGCACAGGGTTTGGTTTTGTGGATGCTGCCATTGTGAGACAGTATATTGGAGGCACAGGGATAGGAACTAAATGATGGAAGTGGCTCCTGGACTTGCAGAGAAATGACAGTGAAAGAGTTCCCCGTGCTTAGACCTGACTCTGATTTACAAGAAACTTTTTTTTTTCCCGATTGATCCTGGAATGAATCTTATTAGACAACCAACCACCCAGTCCTGTGCAAGGGCTGGTTTTTAACCAGCTCTTCAGCCACACAACACAGTCCTAGTGTGGCTGGGGACAGGGTTTGTGCTTCCACGTGCTGCCCAGTGTGACAGGAGCTCTCCCCCTGTGGGAAAATATCAGCATCTGAAAAGACAACAGTTCTGTTTCTGTGAGAACTGTCCCTGATTCATCTCGGACTGGCTATTTGCTGTTGTGCGAGGAGTTTTGTAATGCAGATTGATGGCAAACAAAGGAATGTTATGTGATGGAATACTATCAAATTACTGCTGAGCAGAAACAATGAAGAAGTCTCTGCTTTCCTTGCCGAGTCTTCACCAAAACAAATGAAATCATTTACATGAAACTGGGGGTAGCAAGAGATGATTATAAGTCCTGTTTATTTCTTTAAACTATCCTAGAGTAATATCTCTCAGTAGTGAAAATAACATATTTGATGTATTTTCCTTTTGAGGAAAATTACTGATGTAGATTTTTGTACTTATTTTTACAGAGCATTTTCTGGTAGATGAGGTGGCCTTACTTTTTTCAGTAAGAAACTTTCCAGAAAGAATTGTCAAATAAACAATAATCTGTGAATTACTGTGATCCTGGAACATAAAAATAAATATTTTGAGGAGAGAAAATTTAGTATCTCTAGGTTATTCTCTTGTTTTGGAGATCAGTATGTTTGGAATAGACTCTGTATGGAGTAGTAACGAGCAGGTTTTATATCTGAAAGATAATGAGTTAGCAGCAGGTTTACCTGTTTTTCTTGGGGTCTGTGATAGAAGTGTCCACGACCAGATGAATTGGAGTCTTGATTCTGAATCCTCTCCTGGTGGGACCTGTATTTCCACTGACTACAAGAAGGTGTTTTGAGGGACGAGATGACTTTTCAGAAATTGGCACCATCTGTCTGATGGTTTTCTAATTGTGAATATTGTGGTCCTGTCAGTAGCTGTATGAATGAATAGCACTGCTCTTAAGGGCCAGTCACTGTACTTATCTGGAGTTGAAAAACTTCATTCATCCTTAAAAGGATATTTGTTAGTGAGAACACATGTTTTTACTTCCGACTGTGCCGAGTGTAGTGATTCATATTAAGAATTATTCACGAAAACCATCGCTTAGGCTTCCTATAATAGCAGAAATTATCCTTCATTAAATAGTGACAGTTTCCATGATGAGTGTAATTATAGGAAAAGAAAAAAGTATTCCTAGGCTAGCTATATTCCACCATGTTAAAATTATGCAAATTAGTGAGTGGTAAGAATAGAAACTGAGTAGGATGGTCAGATTTTATAGATGAAAAAGGGGGATGGAACAGTACCAACATTTCTAAAAATGAACACATGCATGCTTTATGCTCCAAGGATATTTAATCAATCCACAGTAATTTTCTGTAATATTTATCATTAATGACCAGATTCAGCTACATGCACTATTTGTAATAATTTTTTTTACATTCTAACTCCACACATTGTATTTCTATAAAACTAGAATTATTTTCTTAGCTGCCATTGAAGATCTGGATGAAATTTTAGTAGTACTGGGGCCTCTGACTCAAAGTAAGTACTTAAGTATGTAAATAATCCTTGAGAACTAATTGCAAAAAAGAAGAGTGAGACACAAGAAGTTTTTTTGTTTTACCAGATTTGTAGAAACTATTGCACCCATGGTTTGTATACGTAATAAATAATTTTAATGATAATTAATCTTCTTCCAAATGATATCAAAACGAAAGTCTCAAATGCATTGTAGATTTTAGAACACTAGGTTTTTAGATTTTCTGTGAAACTATTTTGAAAGAGTCAAAATAAATTGAGCTTCTACTGCTGTTATTTTTATCACTATAAATAGTGAAGACTCTTCATGTTTGCTACAATAAGATAAAATGCTATTGAGTATGGCTTTTAAATAGTTTCCTAAAATAATAAATGAAACTCAGCATGATACTTTGCCTTGTGGTGACTTAAAAAAGCCAAAAAACCCCATTCAGCAAATGTGATTATAAATAAATTGCCCAAGAGTCAGAACTGAGTCGAGTTTGGAATATCATATCAGCTTTCAAAATGAGTGATCACTGCCGTGGACTGAGCAGTTTGATATTGGTATTTAAATATTTAATAAATCAGCATCTTGACTTCTCAGCCATCAGCAGGAGTTGGCTGTGGACCATTTTTCAAACCCGCTTAGATAGAATATTATTTATATAAAAATGCTGATCTTTAAAGTTTCTGGCTGAAGAACTTCAAGCAATATTTACAAGGAAAAGATCTTAAAATAGCTTTAGAATTCACTTAAATAATAATAAACTTCTGAATGCATATATTCTTCCTCAAAGCAAAAATCAGTTCTCAGGCTTCAGAGTATTCAGTCAGATGAATTACAGTGTCTTCTATCCTACCTTACAGTGGGTGTATATATAGTTTAGATTTTGAAAAATAATGAAAGCATTTATTAAACTTCTCTTTTATTAGGGCTTGTTTACTTTTATGTGCTAACTTTTATTTTCTTAGAAATTCATGAGCTACAAGGAAAAGTTGAATTGGACTTTGTGTAACTTGGAGGGGATTTACTTAGAATAGGCCTTCAAAGTGATCATCAATTACATAAATGATGGCTGGGAACAGGAATAGAAAAAACTGTAGTTTTCATTCACTGCAGATAAAAGAAGTAATAGGCTTACATGGCAGGTGAAGGAAGTTTGATTAGCTATCAAGACAACTTTTATGAGAAGAATACTTAAATTTAAATAGATTGTGCAGGGAAGCATGGTATCTTCATTATTGGAGGTTTCTAGGAATAAATTAGACAATTAACTGTCAGGAATGGAATAACTACAGCTGATTCTGCTTTGTGCAAAACCATGAAATACTGGAAGGAGTGTGGAATGTCCATTCTCAGCCCTGTTTTCTGTAATTTCTATGATGTGTAAGCAGTCTGTGCGAGTAATATGAAATGATATTTTGGAAGCCAAGTAGAAAAAAGTCTTAAAGAGAAGCACAGACTTAGTTTTAAAAGACTTTGGGCAGGATTTGCAGTTCCTACCTTCATATATTACTCAGTTCTAGTCAGAGAACAGCCAATTGCTTTTAGTTTACATTTTTTTTTTCTAATAGGAGTACCACTCTAACTATTGCTCACAAACAAAACTCCCTGCAGAATTTGTATTTTAGTCCTTCTAATACTGTATAATATTACATTCTGTTTTGATACTTTTAATAACTGTTTCTTGGAGAACTATTACTTCTACACAGGATGTCTTAGATGTTTGTGGAATTTAACATTTTAATTTGAGGTATCTCTTTGTTTTAGTTCTGCCAAACATTTGGAGCGCTGATGGTGAATTTACAATTCCAGAGCAAAAACAAGTAGAGAACAACGAGGAACTCGCCAGCTCTTATGAAAGAAAATTGATTGAGGTAAAGTTTGTACTGCGCAAATTTAATGGAATCATAATTACATTATGACATTTGAAGCTTAAATGGTTTCTTTGCTTAGCTGTTATTTTTCTCCTCAGTAATGTAAAAGGTAAGTCTGACTTTTTTTCTTCAAAAATAAAAGGAATGAAAAATTTAATTTTCTTGGTTTCGCGGGTAAATTTTCTTCATTCAACTTCAAGGCTTATTTAAAGCAATCCAGATAATTAAAAGTACTTCTCCTAACAGAGGTACCTTTTTATGCTTTGGTATTAGAATGAAGGTTTTAATAAAT
Organism: Neopelma chrysocephalum; assembly: GCF_003984885.1. NCBI lineage: Eukaryota > Metazoa > Chordata > Aves > Passeriformes > Pipridae > Neopelma > Neopelma chrysocephalum. The sequence goes on from NW_020897724.1 coordinate 1,034,212, forward strand.
AAACAAGTTCCTTGAGGTTTTAACTGATGGTGGTGAAGTTGAAAACATCACAGACAGCAGGTTCCAGGTTTTGTGTAAGTTACGGTACATAATTACAGGCATTGCTGTGTTGGCACTTGAGCTTTATTTAAAATGAGAACATAGTGAAGTCTGTAGCTTTTTCTGTGCTTTCCTTCTGGTTTCTGATTGCCAAACCCTGTTTCATTTTTGTGTTGCTTATTGAATACTGCCTTACAGGAATGTATGATGGAAGCTACTAATTCTGTTGATATGGCCAGGTTAGAAAAAGTTCTTAATGCAAGATTTACTTTTAAGACTAATGTAAAAGTCATTAAAGAAGAAAAGAGATAGATTAGGGTTTCATCCTAAATTTAAATACAAATTATTTTCAAGACAAAAGTAATGAAATTTAATATCTAATACTCATATCTCCTATTAAATATTAAAAGAACATTTTTATAAAAAGTAAAAAAATTCTCTGTCTTTCTCTTGCCCAAAATACTCTGAAATTGGATACCCACATTAACTGATTAACATGAAGAGGACTAGAAATGCAGGTCATGCATCAAGGAGATTAATACAGTTCTAAAACATTCATACTTGGTTATCCTTTTCTCTCCCTAATGCATACTTTTGCTGGAGTTCTTCTGACTCCTTTCCTCTGTTCTGTACCTATCAAAAGAATATCTTAATTAAGAACACAGGTAAAATCTCTTTCAGCTCTGAAAGCCTCCTTAGTTCTACCAAGTTTGTTCTGCATGTTCAGGGATTTGGTGCTGACACTTGTGAGTTTGTGGCAGACAAACCCCTGTAACAATCCTTCTTTAGAGGCCTTAGCATGGCACACAGCCTTGTAATTAAATATTAGTTGTCTTGGAAGTCAGTGTAGAAAACAGGTCTTAAATTACTCAACTGGTCAGCACTTTTCTGTGGAATCACAAGTCCTTCTGTAGCTTTCATGAAGTGAGACTATTACTGAAATACAATGAGATGGAATTTCCTCTGTCCAGGGAAGTTTGGCACAAGTATGGACTTTTTCTGCAAAAGTTTTGAAACAGGAAGCAATAATTGAGCATTTTATGACTGTATCAGTAGATTTGTAGAATTGTCTTTGCCACTTAGAGTCTTACTCTTTTTCACTTGTAGAAAAATGGAATTATTCATTAGTAGTAGGATACCTGCTCCTTTTTTTGAAGATCTTTGAGTTTGTTTCTGTTGGTGAAAAATGTAGAACATCATCGATTTTTGAAAATGAAATCTTCTCATGGGAAAAATACATCCATGCTTCCACTAAGAGCAAAAGGAAGCAACTTCCAGTTCTGTCTAGAGTTTCCTGGGAGATACAATGTTTTGTATTTTGTGACTCCTGGCGGAAAAAATGCCTATATGCTTGACAAAAAGTGACTGATTCAGATGTAGGTTGCGCAAAACTTCGATGAATTTTAGCTGCAAATAATACTAAAAAGAAATCTTGGATTGTTGCAAGTTCTTAAATGTTTCTCTGCTCTAAGTGTGTCCTTCCAAGATAGATTGTGTTATTCAAATGCTTAGTGAAACATTCCTAGCATGTTTTAAGTTAGCAGCTTAGTCCTTTGCTGTGAAACAAGAAGTGGTATAAGCATGTTTTCTGATATGGCCACCACCAAGTCTGAATGATCATCAGTCCAAGGGAAACTTAGGTTGTTTGTACTTTGATTTTTTTTTGCTTCAAATATGTTGTTGTGGAGAAAAGCAACTGTGAAGATGATTAAAGTCGCAGTAGGGAAATTTGTTGCTTAAGCTTCAGTGTGGATTGAATAAAGGAAGATGTGATGACATAAGATATAACTGAAAGAATATAATTATATGGAGACCTCTTTATTATTTTTAGCAGGCTTTGATATTAAAGAAAGCTAAATTAGTGTTGTAATTCAGAAGTATACCTGATCACTCCTTTGGGTTTGCTGTGGTGGTAATGCATTTTGCTTTGACAAGAAGGACTGAAGTAACTTAATTACTGATAAGTGGTACCTGGCAATTTGTCCTTTTGATAAGATGTAACAAGTGATTTGCTGTTAAATTTCCTTTTTATTATTTAACTTTGCTAGGGACGCTTATAAATTTTTGTATTACTTCTCGTGCTTTGAGAGAATTGTTGAATTTACATATTAATCGAGTCTGCAAGTAGAAAGTTATTTCAAGGTCATCCAAATTAGACCGAGAGAGAAGAGTCACATATAATATCAGATAGTCTGAATTTTGTTCTTCTGGTAGAGACAGGCACTGAAAAATCAAACATGATTTCAGATATGCAAACTACTAAGTTTTATATCCATTCACAAATTTGTATATTGATTTTGAGAACCAGTCAACCAGCTATCAGTATTATGGTTTTTCTCTGGGCATTTCCAACTAGTATTCTATATTCCATTCTATATATTCTCTACCTTTTTGTATGTAAAATGCAAGGAAGTTCTGCCTCCCAACCCAGTCTCTGTGTAATTAAAAGTGACCTGTTAGTATTAACCAGAATCAGAGACTTATGATATCCTTCAATGTTACACCACTCACTTTAAATTGGAATTAGTGGTTAAATGAGTATAGTTTGGCTCCTTTTTGCATGTGTGTTACACTGATGAATTACTGGATTTGAAGGACTCCCTCTAATGTAAAAAGAAATTGGAAAAGAATACTTGAAGTTTACCTTAGGAAAATTATTTTTATTTTTAATCAATGATGTCAGATCCTGCCTTGTCAAATTGAAGCTGCTTTTTTCTGGTTGCTTTGATTGCGTGAACGATACAGGTTGTGTGGAATAAAGCACAAAATTAAAAGTGAGCACTAAATTAAACCGAATTCAACTGCTTTATTTTGGGGAACTTCCCTGGGGAAGAGGGAAAAGGCAGAGTAATTGAAGAAAAGGAGACCATGAAATTCATAGATAGTAATGAACTGCCTCCAGAAAGGAAACTATGAACTCTTAAGAGAGTTGGCAGTCATCCAAGTCCCTGTGATAATATTGAAGGTGCTGGATTGATATTCATCTTATTCAGCTTTGTTACCCCGTTGTCTCTGCTGTTCTCTGAGCTTTGGATGCTGATATGAGGAGGCATTTGAAGAGTTGCTGTAACTGCACACAGGTATAACAACAGTGGTGGCAGCTGCTGTGCCCACTGCAGGGGCCAACCACTGAGTGCTGCTGTTTTCTTCTAACTACTGTTCACTTCACATCCTTGATGCTCAATCCAGCCCTTGTCACATCCTGCATCACTTGATGCTTTCCTAACTCCGAAATGGAGAGCACACACACAGCCAGACTTGGTGTCCGGAGAGGCCCCACGAGAGGCTGTGCTGTTTACCTGTGCACAAAAACCTGTGCCCCAGACTAACTTCTATTTAGGCTCCTTTGACCCCTCACAAATTTGCCTGGGATGAGTGGACTTCTAGCTCCAGTGCTGTTAAAACTCCAAGTAAGAGTGCAGAATACATCACTCGTGAATTATTGACAAAGTTAATGCAGTTTGTGCATTTGCATTACTCCCAGTTCAGAATACTGTGATTAGTTTGTACCTGTTAAGGGCTGTGTTCATCGAAGAATTAAACTGAGAACAAAAGTTAATGTGTTTTATTAGAATCAGTTGTCATAGGATCTCCCGTGATAGGAATAAAATTTGGCTTAGAATTGTATTTGGTCCTATTGAGTTCAATATCAGAATTACATTGCAAGGCACGAGTCAAAATTATAACAATCTCTGTTCTTAATGGTCAAACTAATGCATTAGCAATGAGATGCACTCCTTGGAAGAGTATGGCAAAATAAAACCTCAATAAAATTTGATATACATGTAAGAAATTACAGAGTGTGATTATTTTATTTTATTTTATTCAGTTTAGAACACAATTACCTCTTGGCTTTGCTTTTCAGGTGGCTGAAATGCATGGGGAGCTGATTGAATTCAATGAGAGGCTGCACCGTGCCCTGATGGCTAAGGAAGCTCTCGTGTCCCAGATGAGACAAGAACTGATTGATTTGAGAGGCCCAGTGAGTGTTTGTTTATGGCACTGCAGAACCTACCACTCTGGAATAAGCTCAAACTCCTGATGAGATATATAACAGCTTATAAGAAATAGCAGATCTGACAACAACATCTTACTTGATATTTTTGATAGCATTTGATTCTTGTTTCTTTACAAAACTATAAGCAAATTCTAACATGAAGGACTCACAAGGGGTGGTGTGTTCACAATCGTTCTGAAAGATTTTGTTTTTCTTTTATTGTGTCTCAGTAATAATTTTTATTGGCATTTATAAAATTGACTGTTGAATTGTAATTTCTTTATAATATTGTGCTTTCTTAATTGAAAACATAATAACTAGTGTGTGGGAATTATTTCTGTTTTGTAAACACAGGTCCCTGGAGATTTGAGTCAAACATCCGAAGATCAGAGTTTGTCAGATTTTGAAATGTAAGTTTTGTAATTCACGAATTTTTCTCTTCCTCTTTGTCTTTATGGCAAAGAGGAATAAGCAAGCAGATTCAATAATTTGCTTTTCCTATGTTATTTCCAATAACTGATTTCTTAGCTGTGGTGTTCTATTATTAAAGTATGGAGAGCTGCACATTCCATGCCCTAGTGTAGTTTTTAATAATGTTGAATGCCAGGAGTTTGGATTTAGCTGAGTTTTGTGGACCAAAATGTTGAGTTTGATGAAATGAATAATTTTTGTTTCATGCATATAATCAAATGTAGTCAAATCCATGCTGTGAAAAAAGAAACAAAACCCAGAAAACCTGCAGAAGGAGTTGTTTTGGTGCTCTATATCAGTGCTCTATTTCAGTTGGGTTAATTTTAGGGAACACTTTTAACTACAGCACATGTAAATAGTTCAGGCAAAACTCCACTTTTTCTGATAATTCATTTGAAATGTTAAGTTGCTTTGTTGATCACTTTGATCATTATCTAAACCATTGGATGTAGTTGCTTTGCAATTCATACACATAAACATAATTCCCTGTTTTAAGTTTTTCTCTCTCCTCCTCAGATCCAATCGTGCTCTTATTAATGTTTGGATTCCCTCAGTCTTTCTACGTGGAAAAGCTGCTAATGCATTCCATGTTTATCAGGTAAGTGATAAGATATATTTCAACACAGATTTTGTGTAAAAGCTTCTGACTGAAATAGAACATTTTAATAATTTAAAGATCTCCATATAATTTCATTAGAGATCAGCTAATGAACAGGCAGCAGTAACTTCATATATATTCAACCACAGGATTGTGTTGATTATCCAAATAGCATATTTTGAGGGTTGACTTTTAGTAGTTTAATACTTTAAAAGCATGCTAATAAGATGACTACCTTGGTCAGGGAGTGCAACAATTCAACATTGATCAGTAATGCCTTCTTCAATGTGCATGTACATGTTTTATTTCAATTTTGGAGGTAGCAATGACCAGAAATATTGATTGACAGACAGACAGGTGTGAGTTACTGTAGTAGCTCATTTAAAAACATTTGGAATGATGAAACAAGTCTTCACTGTGTGTCATTGAATGTGTTCATAGTGTGCTCTGCTCAGGCAGGTCTGAATTTAGGGCTTTGTGCTCTAGCCTGACTTGCAGTTGAGGCTGTGAAACCTTGTACTGTTCCTTGATTCCTGGATTCTTGACACTCTCCATGGATAGAATGGCAGGGCAAACTTTAAACACTCTTTAATATGCTGTCCCAGGCTGTTTGTATTTCTTTATTTGGGGATTATTAGCAGCTGCAAAATTTCTCCACTTTTGTTTCAGCCACATGTAGTTGGTTCTGAACAAGACTGCTGAAGCTTGTTAACATTCCTCTCACTCTGAATGGTGGTTTTTGTAGAATTTTGAATCATTTATGAGGTGTTGGCAGCTAGTTGTAAAATACAGGAAAACACCCACCTTTTGGCCAGTAATAGAGAATGAAAAATAAGACTTTAGGTAATGGAAAGAAAAGCTGACAGTATGGAACAGTTAGTCATTTGTTCAAAACCACTGAATAATCAATCAAATTCAGATGCACAAGTGAGTGTGGAAACCTGACTTGCTGACAAGAGTGATTATTTTTGTCTTTCTGGCTTTCACATGTTCCTCCATTCTGCTGTCACTGGCTACACATTCTCAAACCCAGACATCAGTCTGCTAACACAGAAATGATTAAAAGCCTCAGGATCTCACCCCACCAAATCTCTGCTACTCTTATAATGTAGCAGTTCCATGACCACTAGAAGAGCTCTGGTTTCTCCTACTTATTACCCAGGTTGCTCTGTTTTATTCTTTTCATCCTGCTGGAGCAGGGAGGTTGGGCCAGATGACCCACTGTGGTCCCTTCCAACCTGACCCATTCTGTGAATTCTTTGAAGAACTTACTGTATTTTTAATTTCACTTGTAAGTTGGTATCGAATTAGTTACTAAAGAGCTCAGTACTTGTTGTGCAGTTTGACTGAACATGACCATACGAGTGGCATCATGAAAGCCTGGAAATTATGCACAATTCACATATACTACAGATGTTGTGCACGTTCTTTTTCAAAAGGAAAAGTACTGAGATAAACTAAGCTTCTCAATTTGTAAGAGGTTCATTTCTTTACCCAAAATCTGCTGGAGTGAGTAGAGGATTAGATGTTGCTCTCAGACTTCATCCGTTACTTGTCATCAATGGAAAACAAAGAACTTGTAATTGAAGGATATTCCTCTGGAGAATAGGAAAAAAGGAAGCAAAATATTGTAAGTTTCTAAAAGATTGGAAATTCTGGATCTGCAAAAAGACAATTTTGAGAATTCTGTTAGGTTCTTTATGTCTACAGTATAAACTCATAATGTTGGACATTCATAGGGTGCAAAATGGGTTATTTATGAAAAATGTACAAGTTCTTTTGAATATGCTCTATCCATTACCTATTCACAGTAGCAATTTACAGATACATGTAATGTGAAAAGTTAAATATTGCTATATAGAATAGACATAGAATGTAGTAAGACTAATTTGTCTTTAATTACAGAATAGCACAGAATATTGTAGAATTCTTCTGGTGAACACTTGTCCACTTGCTCAACTTTGTCTTTTAATTGTTCAAAACAAGCAAACAAGACTTATCTGTAGAAGTGACTTAAAGCTTCCATAATTCTTATTAAACTTTGATCATTGTACCTGTTGTGATCTTTCCTTATGGAAGAATAGATTAATGGCATTCCTACCACTTTTTGATCTCAGTAACAAATGCGTGACTGGGAAGAGTATCTGTCTGGCAAATAGCTTTGTTTTCTGCCACTGTGCATGTGAAAAAAGGAAATTTTCCTAAATAAACATACACTCTGAGCATAGTATGTGATGAAACATCTGAAGTGATTACCACCTCTCTGATCAATTATTTAGTCACGTACTTGCTGAATATATATTTTACATTTTATAGCGACCAGGAAAGCATTAATTTATAAAACTTCAATAACAGCTCTGTGCATTTATCTTGTTAAATCTGTGCCAAAACATGTGCTCCTGATTACAGAGAATTTGATTCAATGTTGAAATTGTGGAAGAGGGTGTTTACCAGGCTACCAGTATGTACTGAACAGACAAGGACTGGGGGTGCAATTAGGATAAATGATTGAGCTCATTTATGAGAGTCCTCTCATTCATAATAAACATTATTTTTACTGCTTTATCATTTATTTCTCCAGCAGCAGAAAATTAAGAGGCACATAAAACTTTTTGTATCAGAGAAATTACTTGTGGTATATCAATGTAAAGGAAAGTAGCAATACTGCAGAATGTTGATATTAGTGAGATCATTACCAACATCTTTTCAAGTTGAGATTTCTCTGCCAGTAGTTGAGTGACCACAACTTGAGGTGCAAAAACTGACTCTTGGTTGTGCTGGTTAATTCTGAGAAAAAGATGTCAAATGAACTTTGAAGAAAGCCAAAGTGTGCCAGTTGGAAGAGGCAAAGTTTGAAATTTTGGGTTTGGTTAAGCATAATTTTTAGATATGCTGAGTACTGACAATTGTAGTTAAAGCTAATTGGAAATTAGCCTTAAGGTGCTCAACCTGACTGCAAATTAGGTCATGTGTGTAATACTATTAAGGGAAGATGTGGTTACCAAATGAAGGTGTTACAGAAGGGCACGGACCTCGCCCACTGCTTTTCCAAATGCACTTCATGTAAATGTATTTCTAACATGGCTTGATTTCTTCTGCATTTTCTATTATTGGAAAGCTAAAGAGATTGACCCCCTCTGCCCTCCTGTTTCAAGGCACCTTGTTAACCTTTGCTGATTTGAAATTGTGTGTCTCTGGAGCATTTCACTTGCTGCAGAGCAGGACAGTGAGCCAGGGGAGACTCGCTGTGTCACAATTAGTGTTGATGCACTTTAGAATCCTTGTGCCTCTTTTATCCCTTTTTGATTATAAATTAATATTTTCTAGCAGAAAATAAACTATTGTGTACATATCACTTGCCTTGGAAATGACCAAAAGAGGGTGGAAAGAATTGCAGAGCACCTCAAGTAGTTTGAAAAATGATGAACTTACCAGTTCCACAGTATCTGTCATCTGTTTCCATGGACTTATCAATGCTTCTTAAGAATATAAGAATTAGGAGAAATAAACCCAGGTTGCTGTGCCTCTGTGAAATCAATGCCAATTTTGCACTTGTGCTTCTTAAACAGGAAAAGAAATTAATGACATGTTAATTTGCCTATCAGGAGGGGCCTGACCTGGACAGGATAAGAACAGACTCCTGCAGGAATTCTGTTATGGTGTTTGCTTTATTTTTTTTAATTTATTGCAGATTTGCAACGCTGCTTTGAAGGGCATTTCAAAGCATTTCTTTTTGAGTCGCATTAACGTTTTGGTCTGTTTCAGATGTTATGTTCAAAATCAGTACATCTTTCATCCTTAAAAACACCCAGGTGTTGTTCTTGGGTGAATACAGATGGAAAAGTTTCCAGCTCCAGCCCTCTTGTCACAGAGTTTCAACCATCAAATAGTTCCTTAAATTTCTATTAAGGATTAAAGATTCTGGTCAAGCTCAGAACTCTGAAAGCAAGCAACATTTTATAATGAATCCTATTAGATGTGGAAATTTCAATCAGACCTCTGTATTTGTAGAGTTACATTGCACTCTTGCAGTAATGTTTAACTGGCAGAATTAACTGGTTATGAATACTAAGGGCTTAAAAACAAGGTCTAGAAGCAGCCAAATTTTATGCTCAATTTGAATGACTGAGTTAAAGGGGACAGTTGTGAGCAGCAGATAATTCAGTGCTCACAGAGTAGTGTCTTAAAAATTAGCAGAGCCATAAACCTATACCATTCAACTGTGGATCTTACAGCAATTAGAAGTTGTATAAATTTTAGGGAAAAAGCTGTTTAGAATTGGATCTGCACTTCAGTGCAGTTACTAAGTTCAGTTAAAAATATTAAATATTAAAAATATTTTTCACTTGTTTTCTCAGAATATAAAGTAATAACGGAAAAATGCACATTTTAAAATCTAAGTGGATGCTAATAATGACTAATTTAGTCCTAGAATGGAAATATTAAGTGTGATGATGAAATATCTTTCCTTCCACTAATGTTTATCTCCTATGCATGGCAAGCTCATTGTAAATGTTTTCAGAGCACATCCTCTCTCTTTATACTTGCTCAGATTTGTTTTGCCTGAGGTTTAGACTGTGACTGCTGTCATGTCATTCATTAGTGCTGATGGATCACTTGTACAATTAATGTTGCACCTGAGTAGAGAAATTAATTAGATGACCGGTTGATGTCCTTATTACGAATCAACAAATCATAAGGATTATTTAGACTTCACTGGATGAAATTATCTAGGCTGTGACAGGAGCTCAGACTGGATTGTTATAACTGGATCTTCTAGCAAGGACATCAGAGCAACTGTAGTTATCCAAAAGAAGGTTCAGAGGCTTATTCTCTTGCAAAGTTTGTGATGGTTACTACTGAGTGGCAAACTGATTAGTTATAAGCATTGAAGGACCTAACCACATGTGGAGTAACTAATATATTTTGTACAAAGTAACAGTTAAGAAAGCCTTTAAACACACAATTTAAATAATAGGGAACTTTGTAAAACCCGGGTCATGCTGACAGAAGTCTTCTCTTGTGAACAGTGTGTCTCTCTAGTTAACTAGTTGCTTTCTGGTGACTGCTTTTTGTGATCTGTGCAGTTTGATGCCCATCTTTTTAGTGTAGCAGATGCTGCTCAGTCAGCCTACCATTAGAAAATTATTTCTTGTCTAATATAGTCACAAGGATAAAGACAGAATCCAGATCAGTATAAAAAAATAATTTTGCATTTACATTTTACCTCTAGATGGTGATAGTTAGATGCAGTTCCTTTCGTGTCTGTGAAGTGAGTTGATTATTGCAATAATATTATTTTGTCATATTTCTCAACTGTAGAGTATCTTGTTATTTTCTGTCTACATATGGATTCCACTTTCCTGTGAAGTGTACAGCAAATGCCATTAGTCATGCCTTTTGTTGCTATAATTACCAATGCCTGACACTTAAGATAATGAAACTGAGATTTTATGATTCTTAAAGTGATATCAATATTTAAAATGGCTTCTTACAAATATGCCTTGTTTGCAGAGTAGTGAACACTTCAGATTATAAACCAAATAAGATTAAAGATTAACATGCTAATCAGACAAGACTGTTACCATTTGCATATGAATAGGACTCCCTAAGATTGTAATCAATAAACATTTCTTACAATGTTTTTATTGATTTGACTGTCTTCAGTCTTACTGTTTAATATTGACCAAGATATTTGCTCATAATATTTCTTTTTATATTACTTTAAATGATGTTTTCCTCTCCACTCTCTCTGAAGAAGGAGCGTTATCCCTTCCTATGGAGGGGCCGTGTGCACAGAATCATTTTGGTTGGAAAACACCTTTACAACATCGAGTCCAACCATTAACCCAGCACTGCCAAGTCCACTTTAAACCACGTCCTTAAGTGCCACATCTACACATCTTTTAAATTTCTCTAGAGATGGTGACTCCACTCCTTCCCTGGGCAGCTGTGCCAGGGCTTGACAACCTGAGTGGTTGATCTTTAGTTTACACCCAAGCCAGCATAGCCTTAGTATTTCATCAAGGGCAGAAGTCTTAACAGTGGGAGGCAATGCACTGGCAGTTAGTAGTTGAAAGGTAAGCAAAGAGTTGCAAAAATTAAACCCAAAGTTGAATTTAATTCTCCCGATGTATGATGAATTGCATGGCTGTAGCAGCTGCAGCTCTAAGCAGGCAAAAAGGAGAAATAAATAGTCTTCTAATCATATTCCATTTCAGTGCAGCTCAGGGCAAGGAGAGAAGAAAATGAAGTAGAATGATTTGGAGAATTTGAAAGAAAAATATGGCTCATGGCATTCTGAAAGAGAGTGGTTTTAGAGTGCGTAAGCCAAGAAGGTTGAATATCCCACTTTTTCTGCAGTGGGATCCAAGGATGTGTCAGAGAAGCATAAGACAAAGCATAAAGGAGAAAAATATTTAAATAACTGGAATTGAGGGAATATACAAGGATGAGATCAGTCCTTGGAGACTTTTATAATTATTTATTTTCTAAAGGAGGCCATAATACAACCTAATACATTGATTTGCTTGCTGAAATGCTGAATTAAAAAAATACTGGGAAATTAAAAGCAGAATTTTTATTTTCAGATTATTTTATAACTACTACTGAAAGAAGCAAATAATTTAGATCCAATTAATAACTCAAATAAATATTAGCTATCTTATTCAGAAATGGATTGGTGAGATTGCTTCCTTTCCCTTGCCAGAGCACCCAAAATATTCCATTTGGAGAAAAAGGCAGCACTATTTTCTCCTCTGCAGAAACTTCTTTCACTGCAGCAGTTGTCATGCATTGCCATGACTGTATTGGTTCAAAGTGCACGTTCATGCAATGATGTTAATTATTTTGGCTTATTATAGGTCGTATTGCACTGTTGAAATGACCTTATTATGTTACTGAGTGATTTTTTTTTTTTTTTTGCTGCTTATTTCATTTGTATATAAAAAGACAAAAAATATTGGTTCCATCCAGCAAAAGCAAAGGCGATGCTGCCTTTGTTCTTTAGAGACCAGTCACTGTAGTGCTGTTCTGGGGAGCAGAAGCAGAACTGGGACTGCAGAAGCCCAGTGAACATTACTCTGCACATGTGTAATTGGGTGGATAAGTCTAAAATGCATGACAATTTTTTGTTTAGTAGAGCAATATTGGCTCTTTTTAAGGCTCATGCTTTGATGTGCACTGTGTCATATATTTGACACTGTATTGTTCATTTTTCTGAACTAAATAACAAAACCTTGAAGATTTAACATAACAAAATGTATTCTAGTATTTGCAGTCTTTGTGCAAGTAGATAAAATGGTCATATTGAGATAAAAGCTTATTCACTTTAATTCCTGTTATGTCTCTATGGCACACAAAAAGCTGCTCATATCACAGCTGAAAAGTTTCATTGTTCCATTTGTTTTTCATTATGCAGAAATTCTTAAATTGGATCATTTTCAAAGGGGGAAACTTAACCATAAATACAGTCCTGCAGCTGTGTCAAAATATAACTTGCATTTGTATTCATTTCTCACACTTCAGAGGTAACTTTGGAGAACTGAGCTTGAATTTATATTCTAAACAGAATCCCATTCTCCTGAAGTAAAGTCAAGAAATTAAATCAGTTCTTCCTTTTTTTGCTCTATGCTTCCCATTTAGATTCATACCTTTTACTTCTTCTCTGTGTTTTGAATGCAGATATATATAATTTTGATAGAAACTTCCTAAATGGATTGAAATATGACACTCCTATTTTATAATCTGCTTTCCTGAGAGGAAAAAAAGGATAGTTCCAATCCACTGAAAACAATTATTTCTTAAATAGTGAACTTTGATCAAAATCTCTTTAATTTAGTGTTCCTGAATAATTAAGATGTACATTAAAGTTGAGTCAGAGTTTTAAGAGTTAAAAAAAAACTTTATTAGTATAAAGGTAAAGCTATGGATCAATGGTACTCCAAATTTTAGAGTGTTATTTAAAAACAAATGTAAAGAAAACATTCACTAGTCAAGCTTAGCTGAGTTAACAGTGAAAAATAATGGTGCCAATGTGTATGTAATGTTTTTGTATTCATGCTGATTGGGTTGTCTCTACCAAACCAGTTGCTCATTTTTCTTTTTTGTTGTCACACACTTGGGCATTTATTTGAAAGTATGTAATAAACAAGAGGACCTCCAGAAAACTCTCTTTTTTTAGTGAGGGAAAGGAAGTTAGAAATACAGTAGTATAGAAATAGTAGCTTTTTTCTCTCACCCTTTTTTTATCCCCTGGTAATGCTTACTGAGGTGGTAAAGGTCACAGTAGCTTCCTTACTGTAGATCAGTCTCCTTTGCTTTACTTATGCTGCCCAACATTTTTTTTCCCCATGCTTCTAAGGCAGCTATGACCTTGTCCAGCCTAGGACTTGTTCTTTACAAACATTCTCAGTGTTCTTTATGTCCTTTGAAGTGTTCTGCTGCTGAAATGTCCCAAGTTCTCTTGCATCTCGTGCCACTGAATTTTATATGTGGTTTAGTAGAGTTTCACTACTCACCTTCCCTTAGCGTTGTTCCCTCCCTTTCTGACATTTTTCTTGCCTCAGGAATAGGCCATGGACTCACAAGGACTTTAACTTCAGCATTTTTGTATTTGTGGATCTCACATAAAGAGTTCTCTGGCTAGAATTCATTTTTCTTTATGTATTCAGATCATCCTACCAGGAACTTCCCCATATTTGCGGGGAAGATTCAGGAGTAACTTCATTTAGGGGAGATCCTTCTTGATGCTTAATCTGCAATTTCTATAACCATGGATGTCATTGCAACAGAAGAAGGTTCTGTAATATCCCAGTCAGTGTATCTTGCTACTCACTGCATTGAGAGGGACACAAAAGTGAATCCTCAATATACCAATCTATATTTTTGCATCAAAAAGAAAAGCACCCACATTGGACTCCTACAGACCTGAAGAACGAGTGTTGGTTGCAGGCATTTGGTCTGTGTACACTGGAAATGGAGCAAGTTGGAATTTTGGCATTTGTCCTTTATTTTCCTCAGGCTTTTATACACAAGTAGCAAGGAACTGGGTCAACTGTTACTAGTCTCTTACCAGGACTTGTTAACAGCATTTTGGACTCAGAACTGCTTAAAAGATTTCTTAACTTATTAAAGAAACTTTAGGCTCAAAAAGCAGGACCATGGGAGTAGGATTTTTCATTTCAGTATGCAATCATTAAACCAATGCTTTCAAATTGAGTCTCAGAAGATTTTTGGCATTTCAGTAATATTAAGTTAGAAAGTAGTTGGCTGATAAACACAATATTAAATTGCAACTGTTATTGCTATTGCTCTCCAAATCTTTGACTTCAGATGTTTTTGTGATGAGAAAATAACAGACTAATTCATTATACATACTTATTAACTGAAATTTTTTTTGGAGCTGCTGTAAATCATAGCTACAGAAAGGTTACCAATCAATCTTTACATGGGAGACCTAAATGGAAAGTGCTCCTTAATTACAAGCAGAAGCTACTTAGCTAATTTTTTAATATTCAAGAGAATATTAAAATCAAATCTTTTGTCTACAAACAAATAAGCATTCTAGGAGTGATTTTGATTGAGTCTGTAAGTTTTCATTACCTTGAAAATTACTTAACTAGGTTAGGAAGTGGATGATATCAGGAAAACACAGGCATTAGAAAGGAATTGTAATGATTTAGAATTGATTTTTTTTAAATTGATCAGAGAATAAGGACTAAAAGTCCTTTAAGTCTTTTAAACTTTCTATAACATGATCTTAAAATACTGTTCTGTAATTATGTGTCATTTGCAAAGGTATTTGCTGTAGCAAAAGGTGGTGTTGCTCTGGGGTACAGCGAAATAATTTGGGACAAAAAGACACAAAAGTGTCTGTTGGCAATTACAGATTTCACTCATTTCCTATCAAAAGATTGTGAATGAAATTGTGGATACCTTGAAGATGATGGGAAAAGACCTAATGACTTTTGACACAGTTTCAAACCATGCATCTCAAGTTGCTTGATTTAGCATTACTTCAAAATTTTGTCTGCAAAAGTAATCCTTCCCTGATCTTCCTGTGCTGGTGTGATCTGTATTTGAGGTAGAAGGGGATAACTATGTGCCTTAAATGACTACACTAGGATAAGTTTATCCAAATAATTTTATATTTAGTATTTGCTTTGTTTGATTTCCCAACTGAATTTGCATTGTCTTGGCAAGGGAATAGTATTCCCTTCTGAGATAATGAAGGTTTAAATCTGTACTGCATTGTGAACTTTAATATACCTTTCATACTCTATTATATGATTGCCAATAAATTCAATATGGCACAGGGCTCCAAATGTTGCATTTTCATTTCTTACTGCTTAAATGAAATCAATATCTATGTACATAGAAGAACAGTAAGAAATTTTCTAGTGGTTTTATCTAAGAAATTAATCTATGGTTTTGCAGTCCTTAAAAATTTCAATTACAGTGTACCGGATTCCTTAATTAGTTAACTATGGGTTACAGCTTAACAGGTAATGTTGAACTGCATGATTCACCAAATCACATGTGCAAAGATAACTGCTTAGTTAAATTAAGGTTTCCATATTAAATGACTTAGTTAAAAATAATTGAAGTTTGTTTTTTTTTATCATCCCCGCCCCCCGTAGGGAAATTGAATCATGAATCTTGGGAATGTACACAAAATTCCAAACAACGTGCTGGTGGAAGTGAGAACAGGCAGGGAGAGGGGTTAGATCTGGACGAATAAAGATTTTAATATAGTTTTTACTACATTAAATAAATTTTATTAGAATTATGCAAAATACTTGCATCTCATATATCCCTTCATTTGCTTTGAAAGATGTACTTAATTGTTCAAACAGATGGTCCTGTAGGAGTTTAATTATCCTGGCCTTATTTTCAAAGTGGAAAAGAAATCTGAATACTTCTTGCAGACTTACTATTGTGGTTCCATCATTACACTATCTGAATTCTTGTTACCAAAACCAGTTGAATTTTTGTTTACATCTGCATTTGTAATTCACACAATACTCTGAATCTTTTGAATTCTTAGATGTGCTAATTTTGGAATCGTAGTATTCCTTTTTTGGAATTGCAGTATTCCTGTAGAAAATGTATTAGTATTTTCTACACTGAAATAGTCTAATTTGGCAGAATGGTGTCTGCATGGTATATTGCATTTTGTTGCAAGGGCAGAAGCCTCCTATAAATTTGAAAAACTAGGTGTCTGCAGGAATAAAAGGACTTGATAAAGACCAAACCAAAGAAAGGCTGCATGAGCTGCTTATGTGGGAGGAGGCATTCACTTGACATCCCTTGATCTCTAAAATACCACAAGTCCTTAGTAAAGTATAATTTTTTTCTAAGGACTTGTCAAATGTAGAGGAGAAGGACCATGTTAATGTTTCAATCTCCAGGAAAAGCTGCAATTCGCTGCTGAAATCGGCCACATCAAAATCCAAAGTTCATTTTTTCTGAGTATTCCCCAAAATACCGTTGTTACTGCCCCCTCCTCGGGGTTGCTTTTTCACATGAGGGTTCTCCTGATACTTATCTTACAGCTTACTAATGAATTCCTGGGGGTTTGTGGAGCAGCAGGGCAAGGCAGTGTCATCAGGACCATTTCAGCTTCATTCCTGATGCAGAATGCTGAGATTATTGGCACACACACCAGAATGAATAAGTGACAGATTCTATAAAGCAGCTTAGGAAAAGGTCCCTCTGGATCTTGAGTTCTAATGCTTGGTTTAGAGTTTCTGATGTGCTGTTTCAGCATTCTTTTAAACTGTAGGTTCATTCCTGTGGAGGAAAGGTTATTCCCCGAGAAAAGGGTGAAAACTCAGTTTTCTGGAAGTATATTTCACTTCTCCATGAAATTTTCCCAGAGAATGTGAATATTTAGCATGTAATTGGTAATATGCTCATGAAATAATGAGTGGCAAACAAAAGCAGAATCACAAAAACTACAGCTGTGTTAAATTATACTTAATGTCCTATACAAGCAGAAAGAATGAACTGTGTTTATTTTCCAAACAATAAAATTTCTAGTTTAGTTTTCGATGTAATTTTGTTAGGAAGTAAATTAAGTTTCATACTTGGGATAAAATTATGTTTTGAAATTCTGATGCTACAAAGCTAATTTACAAAGTTGAAAAACTGTGTTGAGGACATAGAAATCAATTTTATAGTGGTATTAAATTATTTTTTTCCTTTGGTCACTGGGTAGCAGAATATGCTGGAAACCATGGTAACAAAAAGTGCTGCCATGGTTGCCCCACAGTCATGTTCAAATAAGCAAGCTGTGTTTGTCTTGATTAAAATAAGAGAAAGAAGGTAAAAGAAAGGGAAAAAGAGAGAAAATAAGGTTAATGACCTGTGCAATAGGAACAGCAAAGGCACAGTCAGAGCTGTACCTGTGGCTATGGGATCCTGGAACTTCTGGTGCTGTGATGTGATGCATCACATGAGGCTTTGAAGAGTGAGGAGATAAATCATCTCAGGGTTTGTCTTTACACTGTTTCCTTCCATGTCTGTATTTTGCAGGTTTATATCAGGATAAAGGATGATGAATGGAATGTTTATCGAAGATATGCAGAGTTCAGAAGCTTGCATCATAAATTACAGAGTAAATACCAGCAAGTGAGGACTTTTAACTTTCCACCAAAAAAGGCCATTGGAAACAAGGTACTTGAAAGAACTCACAGTATCAGTAAAAGTTGGGGGGAAAAAACCTCTCTCATTCATACACAAATAAAAGAGGTGACTCATAAATGTTTTTACACCTGCTAGACAGTACCTGCTATTTTTATACAGACTTTCCCCTTACCAGGTGCAGGTTCACTGATGTAGGTAATGCAATGATTTTTCCACTTACTGAAAAGAAAACTGGTTCTATTAAATGAAATATTCATGACATATACACTAAACAAATGCACAGAACCTCAAAAACTGTACTGGACAGCTCCATATGTAAAATGAAGTCTCTACTACATTTTTTTTTTTTAAATGACAGCAATTAACAGTGGTGAGTAATTAATTAAATATTTCTGTTGCAACTTTGTGTTAGAAAAATCATCTTTGCTAATTTGTACGAGATAATATAAAATTTCATAAACAACTAGAAAAAAAATTATAAATTCCTTACTTACTTTCAGATGTCAATGAATTGGACTGTGATTGTTTAAAGGTAGTAACTGATCTGACTCCAATGGTTTCCCATGTGTACTCCAAAAATGAGCAGGTGCTGTGAAAGGGCAGTAATGCACATAATCTGGAATAAGTGGTGGTGATGTAAGTATATTAAAATTAATCAGTAAAACCTGCAATTCTGTTTGCTTGGCATAAAGTCCACTGCTGATGTGGTTGTTCATTGCCTGTGAACCTGGGAAATGAAAATACTTATGAGATCTTTTTTGGTTTTTTTTTTCATCTGTTAGAAGCTCATGCATTTTTCATTTAATTTTTAGTGGATGGTTTTGTAATAGAAACAATGTATTTTCTTCTTTGTTACATAACTAATTCTCCTTTTTTGAAGTGATGGAGTATCAGCCACTTCAGTAAATTACAAAAGCCTCCTTTTAAGCTTTCTTTTTTGATAGTCTTTCATCCTTAATTACTTTAAATACTAATTGAGTTACAAATTCAGTTGCACGGTTGATGCATACAGAATTATCAGTTGAGCAACTCATTAAAAAATTTACATTGCTTATTCTTTTAGTGCTTCAGCTTTGAGCCAAAGTTCTACCTTAATCCTGCACAAACCCACGTTCTCTCCTATCAGGTCTCAGAAAAAGTATCTTTTTACAGTAACAAAGGGGTGCCATCCATTGGACTCCTGAAAGACTGCTATGTTGAGTTGTGATTATACTTCTGTGTATTAGTTTAGTGATTATAAGCTAATATTTAGTTTATTAGTGATTATACTTCTGGCTACCTGGTGTAAATAACTTGGGAGTCAGAGTGTGACGCTCTCACATCAGCTTTGCAAGAGCTTTTACCTCAGTTTGTCACACAAGAGCTTATTTGCACAGCACATTGTGTAGGAATTTCTTTGTCTTTTAGTGGTGCTGTTTTCTGTACATGTCACAGGATGTGTTGCCTTCAGGAATTTTGTATCATTTCGTGCAGTAGCTCCTCAGAAAATAACTGCCTTGTGTGGCTGACTGAGGTGGATTAATGGCCTGGAGATGGCCCTCCCTTCCATGGCAGAGCAAGTTGAAGGTTTAAAAGGAAAGTTTAAAAACATCAGTGTAAAATTAATTAATTCATGTGAGAGTGTCTGTCATGGAATTCTGTAGAACTTTCAGTTTAGGATGAGGGGTTTGTGCAGGATGTTACACATGCAAATATTTGGCAATAAACATTAGAAGAGATATTGCCAATACTACTTTTTTCATGCTGCTTTTTGAACTTTAGTGGCTACCAAAGCACGTTCCCTTTTAGATATGCACTTGGATTTCAATAGGTATTTTTTCTCTCTGATATTAGTTATACTGTTTCTGATAGAATTGGAGCTGTCTTCCTGTTCTTAGATTAATCATTACAATCTTGCATCGGTGCCTGAAGAGCAGTTTCAGTAGCTGAATTCTGCTCACAAAAGTGTCTCTTACGTCAATCTACGGTTTTCATATCCTTTACAGATCCTCAGTGTTATTAGATGCCCAAATAACATATTGGTAAAAAAATTGCCCTCCATGTGTAAATAGCTGAAAATCACTGTTTTACAGTTTTTGGAAGGTGGTGTTAGTGCTTTTATATCCTTCAGGTCTGTGCCTGAATGCTGTTATTCATTGCATGTCTTCAGTCCACTGTTTGGTACCATGAGGCTGATGAAGGTGATTCTAAATGTTAGTGGCATCAAAAGCTCCTGCTGTCATTGATGCCAGCTCTAAATTTGGTGTTCAGTGACACATCTCACATTTAGGGAACCTCCAAGACCACAAGAGGACACCATATTCTACAGAATGACCTAGAATGGCTCCTGCAGAGTGACAAAATACTGTCCAGTGTTTTGCTATGCAAAATATTGGAGCTCTGAGAAGGGAGTTTGACTAGAAGAGATAATGTAGAAAAACATATGGGGAAGTATTAATTTTCGTGCACAATTTTCCTGGTTACTGCAGTAGAAGACAGGGCAGATTGGGTTGAAATGCAAAGTTGCAGCATTTGATGTTGGGAAAATACAAAAGGAAACCAGAATTTCAGCTGAATGAGGACTGTAAGAAGTCAGAAAATCAAGTATTATTACCTATATACAGTGGAATTTGAAAATATTTAACAATTATAAACCAATATTTTGAGGATATAATATATTCGTTCTAATTATGCTGTTTTAAATGTATTTTTGCCTTTCATTTGTTTGCCTTCAGTTGGGACAATTTATCTTAACAGTTCATGTTCATGATCTTTCAACGAGTTATGTATACAGCATTAGAAACTAGCTTTAATGCTTTAGGAAACATAAATTTAATATACAGAAAACCAATTAGTTGAAAATTAGCTGAGAAGAGGATAGAATACTGCTTTGGACAAGTAACCTTTCTTCAATTACAAAGAAGAGTCTGTATTTGCCTTTCAGGTTGGTAACCTCATTTTCAGTGTATTAGTTTAACATTTGAATTTAGTAAGTTAGAACCAACATAAAGCAATGAAGAAAATAATTTGATTTATAAATGTTGCTTTGAACCAAGGTAGAGCAGATATTTACCATAGGAAAATATAACAATAATGCTTGCAAGATTCCGTGTATTAATTTTCATATATACTAGTCCCCATGCTGTATATCTTCTACTGAAGATATTTCAGTGCTGGTAGGAAATAGTTGTCAAAATCCTCATAAGTAATCCTAGCAAGAATAAGTGTTCTTACTTCAGTTTATTGATGCTCTGTTTGAGCAAAACCAAGAAATATATTTGTTCTCCTTGCATTGTGTGTATAAGAGAAATGTCATATACTCATGATGTATTTTGTACTTCTTTTTTAAACTGCCGATCATTTTATTTAAAACTGACAAATTTCAAGAGTATTTTTAACACTTGAACTGTTCGATTTTGTAATTTAAAAAATGCTCCCCATGTACCAGCCCAGATTGTGATTTGCTCAGTATTTTATATGTAGCTGTATATACCAAGATTTGTTATTTCAAACTATGATCTTTCTTGCATGAAATAGATTTTTGCCTTTTAGCAAGCCTTCAGGTACTTTGGATCTTTTGAGCTCATCCTTCCATTATCTCAGTTTAAGTCTTTGTGACTCTTGCCTTCCTGTCAGGAATGCCCAAAGGACAGGCTTGTTTCCAAGTCTGGAGTGTGCCCAGTTATGTGAAGCTCATGAAGAGCAGCTCCATACAGACTTAACACTTGGTTGCAAAGGGTTCCCTGAATGTTCTTGCATAGAAATATTGCTTAATTTTTTTCATTTAAGACAAGGCCTTATATTTAGGTTCTGAACCTTTGTTGGTGCTGTGTTAGTGTCTCACTTTCAGACTATTGGTTAAGTAATAATACTTATTTACTGGACTTATTATTCTAATTTTTTGGAATATTGCAGCATCCTTAAAATCTCCATTGCTGCTTCTGCACTGGGCAGATTATAGTAACCAGTAATGATCTAATTAAGGATCTTCTTCCAAGAGTATTGTCCCAACAGAGGGCATATCAAAATAGAAATGGTTCTGTACTTCCACTGAAGAGGTGAATTCAGGGATTGTCTAAGTGAGTAGAAATTGAGTCAGGTACCTTTCCACTGAGTGCTGACTTGACTGCACGGTATCCTTTGCTTTCCTTTAAAACATTGGATACCCCATATGGAAAGAATACACAGCACTTTTCTGAGATCAGAAGAGTGACTTTGTTGTGACTCCTCAGCTGCATTGGAAGAACAATACAGAAATCTAAAATAAGTTTTCTATCTGGGAGAAAATGTTGAGAGCAACATAATTCATCATTTTTTTGCCCATGCAACTCAAGTCTGTGAGCTGTATCCGTAGCCAAATGTTAGTTCATGTCCCTCTCACCTGTCAGTGACTAAGCTAAATTGTAGATTATTTTATGTACTTATTTTAAAGCACGTATTATATTAAAAGTTCAAACATTATGCTCATATATTTAAACAGGTATCTATTTGTGTATACATGTATACACGTGTGTGCATACACAACATCAGATAGCATTTAGGATATATATGAAGTTGGCTTCTGGAATGTATCCTGTAATTCTGCAGTTTCTATTCCCCAGCAGCTCTATCTTTCTCCCATTTATGTCAGTGGAAATGCTGCCTTTGCAGGATGGATTCCATGGCATTTTCTTCCCAACAGCATAGCTGTGTTTTATCAGTGTTTGGTCTGTTGGCCTTTTGCTGAAGAGAGTGAAAAGTTTAAGACAGTGTGCAGGATAACTATTTTAGAATTAAAAGGTGTAGAAGGTAAAGATTTTATTACAAATATAACACCATAGCTTGCTGTTGTGCTTATAATGTTTATTGTTTTTTAGAAGTTTGTCATGTAAAGAATTATCAGGCTCTGTGTGTGTGTGTATATATGTGAGGTAATTTGAAGCCATTCAAATTAGAGCTGGAGTGGTAATATCTCTGCTCTTCAGGGTGTCACTGGTGTCATTGATGTGCAACCCCTGGGATGTATTTCTTCACTGAAAAAGTTGAGGTGCCATTTTCAGCCAGCAGGACCTGTCTATTCAGAGATGAGAACCCTCCTAAATGTGCTTTTTAGACCAGATGATGGGGGATCTAAAGTCCTTTTGGGAAGGGATAAAAGGAGAAGAATCATGAGAGGATCAAGGTTTTTTAAGGAACACCCCCCCCCATGTAAAATATGTGTTTTAAAATAGGAAGTATAACAATTCCTGTTTAACTAGTACATAGACAACAGAAGAAATATGGAATGGTGAAAGAGGATAATGGTGAAAGAATCTTAGGGAAGGAAGTAACTTCGTTTTAGATTTGGGTTTGTTTGTGTCCTGATTCAGCAAAGCACTTCGGGACATCCTAAAATTTAAGTATGTGCTTGACTTGCATTGAAATTGGAAGTCCAGATATATGTGCTTTTGTGCTTTATGGGCTTTAGTAGCTCATAGAAACTATCTTTCATCAGATTAGTTTGTCAAAGTCATACTGACACGGGGCACCGAGAAGAAAGTAAAACTTAGAGCTAATGCACTTGGGACAGTGGGTTAAGTAATGTTACTTAGTGCTAAGCTTTGATATCCCATGTCTTCAAGTAGAAATGGCAGAAAATTATGACTCTCTGATGCTTCAGCATTGGAATACTAATAAAGGAGAAAAGCTTTGGAAATATAAATCCTTCAGTTATGTATTAAAAATTTGAATTTAAAGATTGCATTCATTAATGCTTTCTTAATTTTTGGATGATGTAATATAGAAGCTTAAATTCTGTATTATTCTTGATTTTCAAAGTGAGTAGATTTTCGTTTTCAACCCTCTTAGTGGACTTAACTAGCGTATTGAGTTATTTTCATATGCTCTTTGGCCTTGTGGGCTTTAGGAAAAACTGTAGCTAATATAAATTTGACAGATATATTTGTGCTATAATGTGGGTAAAAAGAAAAGAAAGGGTTCCATTTGTATTGTGTTCAAATCAGGAAAGGAACTCAGATGAATCTTATCTATATAGCTCTATGTGTTAATTCTATAACACTGTTTTTGTGGCACTCTAAAACCACAAAAGAAACTTTTTCCTCTAAATTCACCATGTTACTTCGTTGCTGGAAAGTTCAGTTCTCAAAGAAGTATGAGCTTTAAATAGCTATTGGGATTAAACAAATACCATCTAGTTTTTAAGTATGTAACTTAATTGAACTACCATACAAATAGAAAGAAAAATAATTTCACACTTTGCATAACCATTAAGTTCTCTAGTCACAGCACACCTCTTTCCTGACACCATCAACTGCACACTAAGGGGGAATACAGAATATTTCAGATTGTGAATCCAGATCCTCTGGGTTTTCTACTGCATGAGAGTGCAGTTGATATTTTATGTATACAGCACTAAGAAAAGAGCATTCACTTCTTCTTCATTTCCATTTTTTTGTCATATCACTATCTAAGAGAAGAGAAATAAGTCACCAGGAAATGGTTGGCTTTTATATGACAAATACTTTATAGCGAATGCTTCTCATTGTGTGGTGTGAAATGTCTGGGTTACCTGAAGCTCAGCATGAAGGTTAAATCCAGCACAGTGCAGAGCAGCATATTTCATTTTCAGTGCTTTAATTTAAAAGGTAAACAGTTCACCAACTCTTACTTCTCCATCTCTTTCAGAATGTCTCACTGAATTAATCTGTTCGTTTGGTGCTCAATTGCACCATTTCAAGGAAACAGTGAATTAAGTCTTTTTCATTTCAATTTACAAAAATTTGCTGCTAATTGCTGCTGAAGTTTAGGAAGAAGGAATACAGACTGTTCAGGGTCTACAAAACAAAACTTTGCCTGTTGAGGTTTTTTTTATTCTTGCTGTCTTGTAATGCTATAATTAAGAGAAGCAATTTATCCTAAGAAATTATTGAATCTAGAGCCCATAGAAACAGTTCAGATGGTGTTGCTTTACATCATGACATTATGGGGAAAAAAAAGAAAGTCATTTACATGCTGCTTGGACAACTGCTAGATAAAAATATGGCAGTTTTATAACAACTCATGCGTCATTTAGATATTCTAGTAGCCTCCTGGTATAAAATGAAAATATAAAAATAATTTTCTAAATTTATTTCTTATTGTGATGGTGATGCTAAATTACCAAGTTACTTGGATTAATAAACTTCCTTTCAGAGAGACCTTAGCAGGGACACCTGACTACAAAAATAAAAGTAAAACCTTTCCTTTTCTGGATTTGAAATTTTATCCACATTTTTCTCTTTCTATATCTGTCAATATGCTTGATTTTACACCCCTCCTCCCTTCCTGAAATGTATTGTTTTATAAATATTGGCAAATTTTCATCTTACTTGCTCTACAGCTTTTTGGGCAATTGCTAGTACTAAAGATATTCAGTGTTAATTTTTTAAAAAGAAAACTATTGAATACTTCAGACTGTGTGAAATGCTGGAGGCACTTCCTGCATGGAAAATCTGGGTTTTTTTTTTCATTGTATCAAGTAAAATATCTTTGCATGAAGGCACAATAAATAATGGGCACTTAATATCAATATTCCCCATTCATTCAATTTTTATTTTAGAAAACAGATTTGTCCTATTGGAGTGCATATAAATAAAATTTCTATTAAAAGAGAATCTAGTTTTTATGTGAGAATAAAGTTTTTATTTTAGTATTAGATTTTTTTAAGGGGAAGCATCACTGTAAGCCTACTAGATAGATAAGCTTGTACACTGTAAGCACGGTATGTACCATGTTTCTAAAGGGTTTTGAGGGGTTTTTTTGTTGTTTTAAAGTCAGAGTCTGTCTTTATTGGTCTTCAGGGCATTTTCAAATCTGATTAAAGAAAGAAATTAAGAAAGAAAACTGCAGTGTTGTGGGGAAGCACTGAACTGAGACACATTTTAACTAATATTGTTGATAGTTATTACTGTAATATAGGCTATTGAGAAAATGGATCTCAATTTCCTGAACTGTTGTAGTTTGCAGAATCTCCTGAATAAAGTTACAGAGTAGGCTGATAATACTTCATCTGAGGAGAGAATAGAAACAGGATTTCCCTGTTCAACAGCTGAACAAAGGATAAGCCCTGGGGATCTTGCTATGGGCTGCAGTTTGTTATTGATGCTTTTTAATGAACAGTTGAATCCTGACCAGTTGACAAATCAACACATGGTTGGCATATATGTCTTTAAATAACAAAATATTTAGATGACACTGGATTCTGTTAGCCTAACATTACCAACTGAGCTCTATTTCTAACAGTGGCATTAAGCACAGCACTAACAAGGGATCAGTTTTAGGTTTATTCTCAAGCAGTCTTTTTTTCTGTTGTTATGTTCATTCATTTTTAACGTGTTTTCTTGAAGAGGATTTTGAGGAAGTTTAGTTTTTTGGAGGGATGATAAATTGCTAGCTTGAAAATGCCAGATATCTTAAGAAACCTGCTTGGTTCCAGGACTCTGTAAATGCCCAAACCAATTTAGAGCGGTACAGGACATGGTTTGATTGAGGTCTGTTACGGGGGGAGAAGAATTTATCAGACTGGGATTGTCTGTTGTGTGAGCAGCTCTATGTGTGCTGCAGGAGATGCCTCAAGTCTCAAAAGATTAGAAATGCTGATTAAAATGTTGCAGTTTTCCACATAAATTTGTGTGAGACTGAGGGCATGGTAGGAGTGCAGCTCACCCTTAACATGGCTGCCACTGGGTGGGTTTGCAGCAATGCCTTTTTCAAACTACTTTATCTAAAAACATTGTTTGCTTTTCTGCTATCTTTGAAATGAACCCACAGTTGGAGATAGAAATGCATCAGCTATTTTAGTAGAGAAACACAGACTAATAATTACAATTATGTGGTGAATCTCTGTTTAAAGAAAAATAGATTTCTTTTCAAAACTGACAGTTTCTTGATTTCTTCTTTGTACCTCATCCACTTAAATTCCCCTCTGTTCCACTGAACAGTAAATGAACAAAAAAAAAAATCACACACTGGCAAGGGGAAATGGCAATTTCATGTATTGTGTACCCTTGTTATGTTGTGTAATGCCAGCCTGATTCTGCCATACAGAACCTGGCAATTCCAGTATGATGGAAATTTTAAGCTCATGTAGTTTCAATAATTTGGGGATAATTTTTGTTTAATATGGTAATATCTGGTATATTTAGTATTGCAAACTGCACCTTCCTGAAAGTTTCATGATGCAGTAGTTACTGAAGGACAGGTGTATTCAAGTCCTATTTTACTGTGACATTTGCAAAGGTATCAATTAGCCTGTAAAAAGTAATACTTGCTATATAACTATTTTTTAATCACAAACCAGTGAGAATGACTCAGCAATTGAATATTTAATTAGCTCCCATTTCTGATTTCATTTTGAGGTTAGTGATTTTGTGCCTCATAAATAGATAAAAACTGATGCAATAATTTTGCTAAGACTGGTTGACCAAGATGGTGAAAAATATTAGACTCCACTAGAATAACCTGAATTTTTTTCTGCCTTTGCAGGTTCAACTTTGACTAGAACTACTGTCAGTTTTGTTTAGGGTGGGATGCATTGTGTGGTATTAGAGACTGATTAATTCAAGTCCTAAAGCCATATGTCCTTTTATTTTAATTGAGTCATACTGAGCCCTTAGCTGTTTTGTTGTTTGATTTTGTTTCAGAGGTGGGTTAAATGAGAAGTTATGGTTAGACCATCAGAAGCAGCATGTTTTGTGTTGATTGCAACAGCACCAAACCCAGAATCTAAAAGTGTTTTATCTGTCCCTAACTCATGGCAGGTAACCATGGCAATCATAGCGCTTCCAATAGCTCCTGGAAAATGTTTGAAACATCTTAAGTGAGCTGTCCCATTAATAATGAAGAATATCAGTGTTTTGCCATCTGTTACATACTAACAGTGTATATAAAAGACCAGCAGTTGTGTGAAACAGTTTAAACTGCAAGTTAGGATGAACTTATCTTGCAATGAAAAACTGCAAAACAGCGTAACATAAAATATGGCACCTCTAGACTCTGCTTCTTAGTTTTATAGCTTGACATTGTCTTCTAATATGTGAGAGTCTACAAGATTTCCATTATCTATGTTACAATTTTTAGAGATTTGTAATTTGATATTAGCATTTTGCTGTGGGCAGGAGAAACTTGGCATATTGTCAGTCAAACAGAGTTTCATAAAATATTTTGGACACCATGAATTTCAGATTACAAGTATTTTCCCAGATGTGTTCTGTAACTGCTTCTGTAATCTGAAGCAGTTTTGCTTGTTAACTGAAATTTTGTGGACTCTTAATCAAAAGTGTGTGCTCTTGAACTGTGGGCTAGGAAATAACTTTCACAGTAGCGAGTGCAGAGACAGTGGTAGCTTTATTTTTCAGAAAATATGCCTAAAAGTTGAAGATGAATACTGGTAGGTTAAGTTTGCTCTGCATAAATTGGTGGTAAATGTGGCCAACATGCCCTAGAGATGTATATCAGAATCTGGGCATATTTTCCTATAACAGGGTCCCTCTCTATATGGTCCCTTTTCTTCTAACAGGGAAAGAGATTCTTAGTCAGATAGGGAGGTCAAATATAACTTGCAAATAAAAAGAAACGTTTACGAGGCAAAGAAAAGATCTTCACTTTGTTTCAGAACCCAACTGCTCAAATGACTGGCTGGATGATTCCAGACAAGTCCTTGCTAGAGACCAGACCTGCTGTTTATTCACCTTACCCACTCCATTTCTTCTATACATTTGTAGTTTCAGGATTTGCAATAATACCCATTTGTATTTTTGAGAGCAGGCCTCCTTTTTCAACCATGTAAACAGGATCTCTCTTCAGTGAAATCTTAAAAGTTTGTGTTTATCTAAGTAGTGTTACTTTATCTTTCTGTATATGTGTTTGTTTTTCCAAGAATGAAACTATATAGTCTAACCTTTAATAATGTGAAAATGTAAGGTTATATGTATTTGTAATTTAACAAAATTACTTTGTCCTCAAAGTACATTCAAATCAAGTGTACATAAATATGTATGTTACATCTGTATATTAAATCTTAGGGAAAGAGCTTTGCTGTTTTCTATCTGAGTAGATATGCAAGTGTAGACTTGTATTGACAGGTACAACCTCATACAATCACCAAAGACATGGACTAAAACTATGGAGCAGGTTTCACTGATACAAATACAAACCAAAATATTTCACTTTACTTTTTGCTTGTAAATAAAAATAGGAGTTTGTTTACGAGTTGGAATATAAAATACTAACTAGATTTCTGCTGTAGATAATTTGGCCCAATGAAAAGAGGGTAACAGTTACCTTTTTATTATTTGAAACTGAAAAAATTGGCCAGGCTTTGAGCCAATTGTGTTTTTCTGTTACCAGTTGTTCTGTTTACTATATTGTGACAAAAACTCTTTTTATTACTGCAACAGCTTGGCAGTAACAACTGCCTGGTAAAATCATTTCTCTGAGTACTCAACCTGCTGTTGCAAAATGCACACTTAATGATAAAGTGTAGACCCACAGCTGAATCATTTTGACCTTGGTTTACATTACTTCTGGTGAGGACAACGGGCCTTAGTACATAGTACAGAATTTCATGGAATATTGCTTGGTGTTTGTTTTAGAGATCAAATTTATGTCAGGCTAACAGAACATTTTTAACTGTTTTCAGGCTGAGTTTAATTTCTGAGATGTTCTGCCTTTCGCTTGAATAAATGGCAGAAAAATAGCTATATTATAAGCACTAATTTGATCAGCTGTAAACAGCAAAAAATGCATTTCCTAAGCATGTTCGGCCAGACTTAATTAGAAAACTCATTTGCGCCATTATTATCTATAGTCAGGGAGATCCTTTACAATAATATAAGGGATAGAAAGTACCTACTTTCAGCATTTTGTTGCCCTGTCTATAGCAAAGAGGTCCTGCCTGTGAAAGAAGATGTTTTTATTTAAATACATGTGCAGTACAAAAGTCCTACTAAAGGAATGCAGCTTCTCTTAAGACCAAGTTTTAACAGAGTTGAAATTACTTCACTAAAAATACTGTCGTTGAGGATTTGTGACCAAACAAACTTAAGAACTGAAAAAGTGCTGATGAATGTAGTACTTAAAAAATGGAGGTGTCCTTGTGGGCTTGAAAACAACATTGACAGAAGTGATGAAAGTAGAATAAAGGAAGTGCAGTGAAGGTGAGGCCATTCTTTGGAACGGCTCAAAGCTGAGGCTGGGTCTGCACTGGGAACTGGCTTGTAGAGCCAAGCAGTGCTTCTTCCTCTGTTATATGGTCTAGGACTGTATAATATAATATTATTATTTGTATGTAGGACATTATAATGTATGTGGGACCTGGGGAGAGGATTACTCCATGACTGAAATGGGCTCATGTGCTAAACATCACCACTGCTCAAGTGGTTAAAGCTTTCAGAACCAAAGCTGTTCCACAGACTTCTTCTTCCTGGACATCTCCTTTCTTGTCCTCTCCCTCACACAGCTGGTGGTAGCAAATTAGTGTCCCTACCAATGGGATGGTGTGATAATTTAAATCCTTTGAGAGAAAAGATGGGAATACAAGGTTATTCCTTGAGCCTCCTTGAAGAATCCAGTAGGAACAAAAATCTTAGTGAAAAGAAGAAAAATAGTAACACAGATGTTAATTAGTACTGAACAGCACTTTTATTTATTATTACCATTCCATTTTATGACAATATTATGTGTCACCATGTATTACAATTTTTGCTTTAACGTTCCCAACAGCTTATCTGGACTTCTGTTCCACACATTTGTCCAGACTCCCTCCGTGCAGGGGCACAGAACAAGCTGGTGCTCAGTTCTGTTGGAGCAGTCGCTGTCCTCGCTGGGGGAGGACGGGCCGAGGGACTCTGCAGAGTTGCTTTGCACAAACTTTCAACAGCACAGCTTTGGTTTTTTAGTAAAGCAGGAGTTTCCAAGAGTTTTCAGACTTCATTTCTTCATTTCGTCAGTAAATCAATTAACACTAGAATCAAATCACTTGCCACACGGTTTGTGTGTGGCGCGTGTAGGTTGCTGAAAAACAATGTGACTGATAAAAAAGAATTAGCAAAGCACATAATACATAGGGGGTTTTATTTTCACTCAGATCCTGATTATTAAATGTATTAATGTGAAACTGGAATGTTGAAACAGGACTGGACATCTGTGTAAGTTCATAGGTAGATAACAAAAGTAAAATTGGAATATTTTTGAATTTTGTGAACTTAAACAACATAAGCACTACCTAAGATTTTGAAGCCTGTGAGTGTGTATGTCTTCAGCAATTTCTTATATCTTATTCTATTATGTCCCTACTATTATGTCTAATTTCTTATTCTTAAAAATATTCCTGTTCTTGGTAACTTCTAATGAGAGACAAGAACAGAACAAAATGTCAGTGAATGTTCTAGGAACTCTACATCAGTCCTCCTGAATTCCAAGGAGCATCCCTGCTTTGATGATGTCAATCTGCTCTGTCTAAGGAAACAATGATCTCCAGATTTGCATCCCATGTATGGCAGCATGGTCTGAACCTTCTCCATACAATGAATTTATTCAGTGTTGTAAAATGTATTTAGGTGTTTTGTTGGTGGGTTATCTTTTTTTATTTATTTTCTTTTTAAGAAACAAGAATTTGTTTCAATGTCTTTTCTTATTGAGATAAATCATACAGGTTGGATAGGCACATCTTCTAGATAATAGTCACCTTTGGGAGCTGTAATTGTCTAATAATAGGTTTGACTTCATGCCTAAAGAACATACTGTGACATTTAAACCAGGTGATCAGAGCCTGCATTCCTGAGATAGAGCATAAACCACCCAGCACCTGATGTCACTGTAAACCTGTTACAGTTCTGTAAGTTAGTGTGAAATGTGTCACCTTTATATCCGAGCTCACTGTTGGGGTCCCTCAGAGGGGAAAAGTTTAAACTAGATATGAGTTACAGGGTGCATGACATTTTGGTTGTTAGACTTTTAAGTCCCTTAGCAAATGTGGAGTTCACAGAATTATTCTATTTATTTGGGCCAATGTAGTATAAAGTCCTGGGATCTAAAATGCTCTAGAAACTTCAGTATAACATTTTAATGAGAGTTATGATTGTAATATTTAAAAAAGCAATCTTATAAACTCCATCACAAAATATTAGTTTATTAACAATAATGAAAGTGCTGGAGAATTATTCATCCATTCTGGAGTTTGTGCACCCAACAACTGAAAAGTATGAGTTGTGAGGAAGTTGTGGGAGTAAGTCAGCATTTCCTCCTGCAGAGACTGGTAATTCTGGATCTCAAAAAATGGCATCAATTGTTGTGCCACTGCCTCTGTGCTGCTGCTCTGCACTGCCTGTTGAGATTGCAGTGGTTTATGGTCCATAGGAGACAGATTTTGCCAAGGAGAGGATTCAGCATCCTGTCAGTGGACGTTTTTGTGAAACAGGTTTTTATTAGGATTCATGATTTCCCTTTATTTCTGAGGACAGAGTCGAGGGTTTTTTGCATCTTGCCAACATACTTATATAGAGATAATAAAGAGACAACATCAAAAGATCGATTTTTATGCTCACTGGGACTGTTTAGTTACGTTATAGAATTGAAAAAGATGTTCTTTGTGCCATTTATGTTTTTTCCTCTCTATTTTTAGGATGCAAAGTTTGTAGAAGAGCGACGCAAGCAGCTACAAAATTACCTAAGGAACGTAATGAACAAAATTATTCAAACTGTGCCAGAATTCACAGCCAATCCCAAAAAAGAGACACTTATTCAGCTGATGCCCTTTTTTGTGTAAGTATCTGTCAAGTACTCAAGAAAATATTAAGCTTTTTTCATCACAAATAATTTAAAATATATTGCCAACATCTCCAAACTCTTTAAAACTGTGGGGTTTTTTAAATAGAAGACTTCTGTTCTAATTGTAAGTGCTTTTGTTATATTTAAAGGAATATATGGCATGCAGAGTATTTTTTTGTTTATTTAAATGCTGACTTTGAATAAAAATCCCAGTGTAAAGCTTTCAAAAATATCTAAGTGACTTCAAAACCTGCATCCACCTGCACTTTTCAAACACTAGGTGTCTTCATTTTCTTTTATTTGGTCTTTTTTTAGTGTTGTTTTGCTTCTGTTTGTATGGGATTTGTGTTGTTTTTAAATTTATTTTGGGGGCTGGGGTAGAGTACTATTAAGGTACTTACTGACCAAATTAAAAATTCAAGATATTGAACTCTTTCTATCTGAATTTTGCAATCTGCTGACTCATGTTCTGATTTTCATTAATGTTAAAGTTGACTATGTCCAGATATAGTTTAACACAGTCATTTGTTAAGAATCTCAGAAGAAACCCTTTGATATACAATCAGACAAGGGATACAATCTGGTAAAATCTTCCCTTTTTGCTTTAAATATCGTTCTTTATGTATTTGTAAATGATATTTAGAACTGTTTAGGAAATAATATTAATGAAAATTTGTTTTGTAAGTGGTGTTAACTTGTTAAATTTCATAATATTTTGGTTTAATAGTATTTTACTGTACACATCAGCTCTCTGTAAATACATACATAAGAACAGGAGGGATCTTTGGCAACAAGCATCACAATTTTTTGCATTTGGCAATTTCATAATTCTCAACACATTGCACGAAGTAATGCAGTAAAGTGGATTCAAGAATATTCTGTGATATGGCAAAGAGGTTCTGTTTGTACCTGTGAATATTTCCTTAGAACTTTTTCTCATATAGTAGATGTTTCAACCTTCTCTCTGGGAATACTAGTGGGATTCTGGAAAAATTAAACTGTTGAGCAAAATAACTATATACCTCATCTACAGCAGCAGGAAAAATGGCTTTTTAATGCATTTTTCTACTGAGAGATCAGACTCTTCTTCTGCAGCTAGAGCAGCAATATTAAATTAATATAAAGAACTTTTCTAAGATGTGCTCCTTCTATCATTGTCTGAAAGTATCATCATTTCTAGGCTATTATTTGAACTTTGTCCTTTATTTTCTGCCATGACCTGGCACTGTTGGTGATTTAGAAAAGACATCCAAAAGAAAATGCATTTCAGTTCCACTTCATATTGCCAACTTCTCCAGTATTGTCCTTCCTTAATGGATTTTGAGCTTCATCAACAGGAGATCTTGAACATGTTGGACTGTGAAGTGTATATTACACTAACCAGTTGTAACCTTTGTACCATACCTGCAATTCTTCTGTTAGTTTTAATAGTATTTTGTTTAATAGTATTTTACTATGAAACACTGTAAATACATATAGTAATACTGGTATATTTAATTTGTCCTTTGCAACACAAATGTATGTACAGTTGATTGGATCTTTATCAATGAAAGAGTAGTTACAAAACACTGAGATATTAGTCATAGGACTGTGCTGTAGGGAATAGAGATACGTCAGTCTGGGGCAAAAAATTAGTCTTAATATGCATGAAAAGTCTCTAGGGCATTAGATCTGTCTATTAGGAAGCAATGAAATATAAAATATAAAAATAATTATCTGGTCTTAAAGAGTTTCTTCTGACTGCAAAATTAAATGACCACAATTCAGTGTGAAAATGAAAAATCCCATAAAGGTTATGTCTGATTAGGCATCCTATAGATAGAAATTACAGGGTCAGTTTTATTAATCACTTTTAAGATCTGATTTTGGTCTTAGAATATGATTATGATGAACAGAACATAAGATGAATGTCTCTAAGACTGAATCCACTGATAATTTAATGCTAGAATGAATATTGCTGAACATTTTTGTTGTGAGGTTGTTCCTTTGGGGATTTCTCCCTTCCAAGTGCAGTGATTCCGTACAATCAGGCACAGATCTGATGAGGCAAAACATTTTAATTGATCTGTCTGAACTAGCCTGCCACTGTTATAAAGGATGAAATTGCTTTTGTTTTGAAACTCAGTTAACAGTTTGCAGTACAATAACATGAATCAGTTTGCTGGCATTTCTTTTCATTATTGTATCAAATGCTGGTGGTTAATCATGGAAATGTAATTTGTTTTGAATCCTAATGCTGTGAACTGTCATTAATGTGCTCTTTCTCTCCTCAATCTTTATTGCTTATAATCTCAATTTGTATATTTTTCAGTTTTAATACTTTATTAGCTCAATCACAGGATTGGTCAAAGATTTTCCTTTATAGTCCACTTTCATGTCTTAATGTGAAAAATAGATTCTGGCTCTGCTAATTTGTGTGTTTACATGCTGAATGACTAATTCTTTGTAATAATAAAACCGACATCACAGGATAAATTTTCCAGTCCATGTGGAGCAAAACCTAAATCAAGATTTGGCACTGCTGAATTAGATTGCTACATCTGCTAACTGGTGAAGGCCTGTCTGTTAATACTTACTTAAATTAACATTTATTTGCACTCGTGATTGGTACATTATGGATAAACAAAACTTGTTATAACAAGTACACTTGTGTTTTAATCACATTTTTATCAATATGAAAAATATCACACACCTTAGCTCTTTGTAAATACATACATAAGAACAAGAGGGATCTTTGGCAATGAGCATCACAATTCTTTGGACCATATAATTGAGTCTTCAACATAAATCATCACCATAGGTTATATGATTTCAAGTTGGTAAAAAGCTAAAAGCTGTAAACACGTGGGAAAAGATTCTCTCAAATGTTGCAATGGCCTATTTTTCTATCTCTGGTTTCTCTATCAATTGCCCTCATTTTTTAAAGATAAAGATTTCAGCCTGGCGTGGGAATTGGCTTAGTGGTCTTCAGAGGTGCCTTCTGACCTCAAAGAGTCTGTAAATCTATAATTCTCCAAAATCTTGACCTGCGGTCTTAACCTGAGTTGTGTTTTACATAAACCCTGCACAAAGAAGTGTTGGCCAAATATACAGCTGGTCACAGAATGTTCTATGTTAACAAAAAAAGTCTAAACAGTGGGAAACTACTAAAGTACATACTGTAATTTGTAGTTCTGCAGTGCTGATCAAATAAGAATAGTGCCACTTTACTGGTTGCACTGGCCATGCAAATGTTTGGATTAAAATATATGGAAGAATGGTATAAACACAGTTTTGTGAATAT
Organism: Neopelma chrysocephalum; assembly: GCF_003984885.1. Classification (NCBI taxonomy): domain Eukaryota; kingdom Metazoa; phylum Chordata; class Aves; order Passeriformes; family Pipridae; genus Neopelma; species Neopelma chrysocephalum. The sequence continues at coordinate 1,070,011 of NW_020897724.1, forward strand.
TTTCACAGATGACTGTGCTGAGTACTTCTTTATCTCATATACTAGGCCACAGCTCCAAGTTACAACAATTTCTAAATAACAATTACATGTTCTGCTGAGCTGCAGAGCTGGACATTTATTCTCTTGCGGTAGCTGCTCAAAAATAGGCTTTAAGAAAAGCAGAGAATCTGCTCAGTAAATCATCAGCAGGTTCTGCTGTCTGCAGGATGTGTTTGAACACCAAAGGAGTCATCAGTTCTCTGGGATGATTAGAGGACTGTAATTTTCTAAAAAATATGTTGTCTTCATTTCCCTGGGTGACATTACTGGCAGCATATTTGTTAGCAGAAGTTGTGTTCTTACGTGTTTTGTGTCAGTTGTCTTTGAGTCACCAAGTTAAATCGAAGTGAAAAAAAAAAAAATCACAATTTCTACCCTTTCTCATTTTGTAAAATACTCCTTCCCTCCTGGAAGGTAAAGTTATGAGAAATGTGATAGAGAGACAGAGGTGCCACCTGACAGGCAAACTTCAGTGCCAACCAATAAGTCATTAAAAAAAATGTTGTCCTGGGAATACTCCTCTAAGATTTATTTAGCACTGAGTAGTGTGTAAAGCCAAGTATCTGCTTTTGGTTTTGCAGACAACAAAGTTAAACTATTGTGGAAGAATAGATCATTGTTCTTAATGGGTTCAAGAACTTGGTATGGATTGGATTTGGGTTTTTTTCTTATCATCTCTATTTCAGTTGTACTTGTCTGTGTGTCATTGAGAACATTCAAATGTGTATATTAAAGGTATGAGAGGTAAAAAGAACATTAAATTCTATACAATACCATTGCTAGTATTATAATCAAGTATAAAGGAAATAAATCTTTTAGGAAAATTACTGTGAGGTGCCTGTGGATGTTGTATCTCCGAATCATTTTAAAGACATTGGCAATGGACCCTTTCAAAGTTAGTTTTGGGATATTTTAGAGGGATGAAACTATTTACTCAGACCTGAAGCTAACTACAGACTAGTGCATCAGATCTATTCCATCCAATAGCTTCATCTCTCCATGAGGGACAGGTCATATACAGCAGATGTGGCACTGTTTTAGTGTAAACAATGAACTGAAACCTCCTCACAGAAACAACTGTAGCGTATTATTGTAAATAAGATCTTTGAATACACGGACACGAATATATTTACATATGAAGCCAGAGGTGCTGGTGTTCTGCTGGTTTTGCACCTTTGGGTAAACAAGGAGATGAAAAGCAAACAAGCAATCCCTGAAATACTGTAAAACAGTGTTACTGCAAAGTAAGGAAGTTTTAAATACAATTTTAAGTATGTTAATTTCTCAAAACTGAGTTGGTGATGGCACTTCTTACAGTGCTCAGGGTACATGTCTGTGCCTTCTACTGGGATAAATGGCAGCATTCAGCTGATGAATCCCAAAGTGCTGTGGCCAGTGGCCAGATTTGTACGGGATTGCATCCTCTGAAGTGGCAGCTTGTGTTATCAACTTGGCACTGAATACCTCATAAAATTTACATCAACAAACTGGAAATAGCATTTGCTTATGTGTGGGACTTCTAATTAGTAAAGCACCTCCTAATGCCTGAAAGATGCTAATGAAACTAATTTATTGCTATGTTAATTGATTGATCTACTTATAAAACTATGTAGAGACATTACACAATATTTATCTTTCAATAGAACTGTGTTGCCAAGCACTGATGATTGTTGAAGCAAAAATATCTTAGATACCTCAAATTCAATGAGCATGTTCAGATAATGCAGGAAGTTTTATTGCAAAAATGTGATATTCTCCTGTGGAGTTTTTGTTGATGATAAAATTAAAATATTTGCATTTGAGCGGATTGTTGTTAACAAACATAGAGTTGTCTCACTGTTATTCTTGGTTTCTGCATTCCTCACTTTGTAACTGACAGTTTTGGTTTTAGTCTTTCATAACCTATGATGCTTGACATCAGACTTAAAAAAAGCATCATGCCTGTTTTGATCTGAGTGAAATGTGAAGAAGTAGGGCAAAAATTGTTTGGTCAAAGTATATGAAAATTCATACTTTCATCTCTTTTCCTTCTGCAAGAATTGCATGTTGCACTGTCTTTTATTATGTTTTGACACGTATTGGCGCTGAAGATGTGTATTAATGGCGTTCTGCAAACGTCTTAAATTTTCCTTTCCCTGCTCTGGGTGGTTGAGAGGGTTTATGAATGTTAAAGGAAAAAAGAGGAAGGAAAAAATATATCAGGAAGAATAGAAACAGTTATAAAGAGTGCAAGAAAATGCAGGAAGAAAGAGGCATGGGATGCTTAGTGTTAAAAGGAAGATGGTATATATAGGGGAAGGAACTATGGATAAATACTGGTACTTTAGGCTAACTAGAAGCATTTGGCTTTATAAAGCTAGTTTTATCCAAACAAGGGAAGATGGTGTTATGAGTGTAGTTTTTCATTTTACAAGTGATCTGCCTGGGGCTTGACAGGCTATTTGTGAAATAATTCAAGCTTTGTATAGGACATTAAAAACTGACACACTTTCCCAGGGATTATTCAAGTCTGTCAGGGAGCATTTGTTGCAACTCTGCTGCTCCTTTCCTTGTGGTAAAGAACTGTCCTGCATCCTCTGATTTCATTCAGACTGAAGGTTTGCAAAATTATTTCTTACTTTATTACCAGTAGTTTGTCTTTTTAAATGGTCAGAATAAATACTAAAATCTATGAACTGAGCTAGGGAAAGAATTATCTGTGGAAGGTGATTGTGTCCATAATGCAAAATTCTAGCATAGTTTTATTCATTTGTGTGGGAAAGACACTGCAGAAGAGTTAAGGAAACTCTGTTTTGACTTGAGTACATAACTGAGCAAATCTCAGCTTATCTTTGAGGATTTTTCCAGCACACTTAGGTTGAGTGTGTGTATGGAAAAGCACTGCCTTGAAATACTTTTGGAAGATGCTGGGAGGAACAATGTATCTGTACTGGCAGGAAATTTTGATTACCCTTCTCTCTGTTGATCCCAAGGGACAGTTTGCAGTACAGAGATGCCATTAAAAATACCGTAGAGGGAAAAGCTCCTTCATCTGGTTTGTGATCAGAGCAATGAAATATCCAAACTCTGTGTGGTTTTCTTAGTTATTTGTTTCTTTCATCTGCATGTCTATAGGTCGTATTTCTTTTTCTATCAGTTGGTTTTTTAAGAGAAATTTGCCAGCAGTGCCCAATATAAGTAAGTTTTATTCAGGTGAGAGAATCTATTTATGTCTCTTGACTCCTGCCCAAAAGTTTTCTTGCTTTTGATCCCAATTTGTTGCTCTCATTTGCTCAGTCTTTCACTTTTAAGGCACTACTGAGGCAGAAGTATTTCAGTATCCAGTAAAAGTACAATTGAAAACACTTTGTCCTGCAGATATGGGTAATAATGAAATTATTACAGAAACACATCCCTCTAAGCTCACCCTAATGGAACACCTCAGTCTCGTGGTGTTCCAGGACTTAGGACACCTCAAAGAAAAGGTGTTTGTTTGCCTTGGTGTGGTGCTCAATAAACCTGGGGTCATACAGCAGCTCCATAATGCTGAAGGGGTTTATGTATTGCATTTATTGCCTCATTATCGAGTCTTGCTATTAAAACAAAAATCAACTTCACTTTCAAATACTATGACTTACACTAATTACCATCTCAATAAAGACAGTGAGACTTGCTTTGCAAAGTTAATTGCTATGAATTGTTCAACAGACCTCACAAGTAGGTATTTATGAGTGTATTTCCATAAAGTAGATTTTTGTCATGCTTCTTTATATTCAAAGTGACCTTTACAGTGCTTATGAGAAGAATAATTTAGTGTATACTGAACTAGAATTAAATATTCTCCAGTCACCATTGGAAGGCATTTGAGGGCTGGTGATCTTTTACAGTTGCTTCAGAATAAACTCATGTTTAATGCTGCCTGAGAAAATAAGGATTGTGTCTAAAATTGTTGAAACAAATGAGGGAGAGGCCATGGTTTGACATTTCTTTAGCACGTGTAGAAATGTACAAGAAATGTTCTCCTTTGCATGGTTTGAAAAATGTAAAGCAAGTAGATTGACAGTAACAGTCAAAAAGCCCTTTCTGTGGTGCTGTTGGCAGCTCACTGGTATATACTGGTTTCCCCTATAAACACACAACCTGTAAAGCTCTGAAGCAGATGGAGGTTATGTTGAAAAAACCTTGGTCAGTGTTACAGCAAACCAGGGCTGTACAGAAGGAGCTTTTAACTGTGCTCTACTTTTTCTGATGTTTGAATCCCATCTGTCTTTTGCAAGGAATTGGCTGGATCCAGGATGCTTTGGAATGTTTTTTTCATAGGGCCCCACGAATTCTATCATCCCTTTCTATCATTTTCTCCCCCAGTTAACAACAGGCTTTGTAATGAAAGATCATTCTGAGGGAAGATTTGTCATTCTCAGTAGCATTTGCTTCTTCCTTTCAGTCTTGCTCTTTTCCTGCTTACCAACAAACTCAGCAAATCCTCACAGAGACAGGGTTTCTAAACTGTGCAGTTTATGTCCCCAACGTGCTTAACTTGTAGCAGTGCAAGAAGAGGTTAAGATTTTTCTCATAACAGAACACACAGCCAGTTAAAGTTTTGTGTCATTACAGCAGTGATCCTGTTTCCTTGGTTACAGGCAAGTCACATGCACTCCCTTGTTAAAAAGTGAACTCTTTATATATTCAGGCATTTCTGTACTGCAGCAGGTGTTTCTGAAATTGGTAGCAAAAAATGGGCTCTAGAGCCAGGAGAGAAAGTTTCAATTTTGAGGTTGGGCGAAATAGGGAGAATACATTTGTAATTATTTTCTTTACTTGGCAAACAACATAAAATTGGACCAGAAAAATATAATCTCTGCCATCCCTGTTTTTTTTTTGTCTTACAGTTCTCAGCACTTATTTTAAATTCACATTTTCAGTTTTCTCTGCTGGGATTTTTACAGCAAACAATAGCCTTATAGCTAAGAATCATGCTTGTTAAGACCAGAAAATGTAAAATATAAATACCATCCATTCCCAAATATGTCTTGCACAGATATGAAGTCAGTTTGTAGAGCAAGACAGATATTTAAAACAAAGGGGGCAACTATTTGTTATTTTAGTAGAAAGGGGTAACTGGTAAGTTTTTTATATATTCAACCATTGTGCTGAAAGAATACATAAATCCTTTGGAGAGTTCTGTAGTTTTGAGTCTAAATGTGAATCAGTTCATTTTCTATTGCCCAACCACAAAGCCACCCCATTCCTGTCAGCACCTTACTGCACACTGGCCTGCCTGGCAAGGATTTGCCAAGGTGGGTTTGGCTGGTGAAATCATAAACTATTTCTAATTATAAACACACAAAAAAAATCCTGTTTCTATTTTGTCCATACCTAACTCATAAACAGTGGATCCAATATTTTTTAAAGCTCCTTATGCCAGTTTTGGATCTGGAACAAATTTTTGCATCCTGGCTATGAAAAGTGGAATGCTAGAAATGTTAATATAGTTAAGTGTGCAGGACTTCAAAGTACTGTCCTCATTTTTGATAGCATGAAAGCACTTTACTGTGGAATAAGGTATGAACAATCAGTTTATTATTTTTTACTTTCAGCATTGTTGACAGCCATCTTAAGACCTTTTCTTTGTAGTGTGGCATGATTTTCTTAAGTGAATAAAAGAATAAAGATGTTCTTGTCAGGCTATCCATATGATAGCTGTACCTGACATTGAAATACAGAATTACTGCACGTTTCTTGTGAGCATTGTGGTTTTCTACCAATATTCTGTCTTTATTCTCTTCTTACTGTCTATCAGCACTGGTTAATATATTTAATTAGTGACATATAGGAATAGAATTTAACCCAAGAATATGTAATTATCATAATGTGTTAGGGATTTTTTTAAAATTTAAGTTTAAATTAGTTTAAATTAATTTATCAGCAGTGCATAAAACCAGAGAAGTCCAAATTGCAACAGTAGGCAGTTGTTCACCGGAGCTGTTATTTTAACTGGAGTGACTTGTTCAGTAAGAACTTCTGGGTGAAGTTTTCAGCCCAGAGGAATGTACTGAAAATACTGGAATTTTTCACAAAATATATTTTGGAAGGTAAAGCAACAGAATAAAAATGTGTCAAATATTCAGTAGGATTTCCTCACAGAGCTTGGGCAGTCCAGTGTCATGCTCTGATCGAGGTCTGGGTGGCTGAAAACCTCAACAGGGAATTGAGGTTTATATTGCAATAAAGAAAATGTGAAACGAGGGCAAACTGAAACATGAAGTAGGTGAATTGGTTTAAAGAGATAACTTGATTTGGAGATTGTCAATGCAGAGGAGAGAAGGGAGAGAGAATTGGTTTACATGGGGAGCTGTGGGAATGATGATCCCTGGGTAATAGAGGTTTGACTCAGCTCTGTAGAATCAACTCAGCACAGCAGTTTGTTGAGAGAAGAATTAGGCATAAAGAGGAGCGAACAACAGCTGGGAAAGGATTGGCTGATCGTGTGGTGGCTGTTGATGGGAATTATTAAAGGAAGAAAAACTGGAGAAGGTAGGGAATGCAGGAATAAATGAGTAGAGTTAAGAGCAGAGGAGTGCTGTGAAGTGTAACAATCAAGAGACTGAATGAAACAGTTTGGACTAAATGAAGAGAATGTCTGTGGAAATGAGGTGAAAAAGGGAAGATGGTTGTAAAGAAAGTAAAAAAGACAATATGGTAATACTCAGGGGATTTATTTTCCTTTAATGGATTTTGTGCACACACAAAAGCCATTTCTTTAGAAGTGATTGGGTTTTGCTCTCATTTTTTGAAATGGCAATGGTAGCTGAACTAGAAACAAAAGAAGAGGTTCACTATAGGCACAGACTTTTTACTCAAACATTATGTAGAAGGTATTTTGTCTTTTGAAAACAAGCCTTGAAAAAAAATATACATGGATGATTGTGCTGGTATTTTAGAACATTCTTATTGTCTGTAAAGTTTCAACTCCAGTAGGATCTTGGGGTGAGAAGGTCTCGTGCAAAGAACACTCTTCATTCAGTTGTTACTCCATGTACAGGGCAAAGTAAATGACTGGCAAGAGGAGATTCCTCTGTGCTGGCAGTCTGACCAGCTTGGTGGTCATTTGTTGTGCCTGTTCTGTGGGTACTGGGACAAAACTTTATGTTCCTTCCTTTAATTCTCAGGTCTATAAGCTTGTATTCGCTCCTTTTCATACTCTGAATATATTTTTTTGCAAAGTGCCTTCAGCATAATTCAAGATGATTTTTTTTTGTAAGTACTAGAAACTTGGAAAATGCACAAGTAAACATCTTCTGTCTTCAACTTCACTGTCTGCATACTTTTAAATCGATTTTTACTCATGTAAATATTCAGTAGATTCTAATTTATATGTTTTTTTCCCCCTCCATGCAGCAGTTTATGTACTCTATTCATCCTGAAACCCTAGAATCCCTATTTGTATTTCTTCAGTAGGAAACATTTTCTTTGTACAGTTCTAAAACTCTCTTGTCGCTGTTTATTGTTATCAGTATAGTGTAAGTGGATATATGAAATTAAGAAATGTGCATGTGTGGGCCATATGTGAATACTCACAAAATTAAACCTAGATGGCAATTTTAATGATATTTAAAATGCAGATATTTGTGATATCATCTGTATCAGGCTACTGTGCTCATACTCTAGGCCTAAAGTGTGAACTCTGTGGAAAAATAGAGGAAAGTGAACAAAACTGAACCATTTGTGAGGTAAAGCAAGAGGCACCTCTTCTGGGTACCATGTCCTGGTTGGCTCTGAGCGTGGCTCTGATTCACTGGGGCTCTGTCAGTCCTTTAGTTGTGTTGCTGCTCAGTCTGTGCACAGAGCACAGCTCAGCCAGGCTCGCCCAGAGCCTCCAAGTCTGCCTGTCAACTCTATTTACCAGCCTGGCTTTGTTAAATGAAGTCTCAGTGAGAGCCCAAGATAGATGCATTCGTGGTTCAGCAGCTCTGCAGTGGGTTAACGTGCTGTTTGTGTTGGGTTTGTCTCCAGGTACTATGCCAATGTGCATGTTTTAGTTCTCATGCAAAATGATAATCAAGAGTTGCAAAATATAACTGTGAAAATTGTCAAGTACAAAACAATGTATATAAACCTCTCCATTAACCTCCTGGTCTGCACCTGATTGCTAAGTTATAAAACAATGACTTTCAAAATGTTTACATTTGGAAGAGATTGACATCTCTACAGGTTTGTTAAAAACTTTTCTTGTAAACATATAGAACATATTTCTACTTGAATACCTAAGAAATCTTACAGGGCATTTCCTTTCTTCCTTCCCTTCAAATAATAGTAATTATCAAAGTTACAGATTATTTTTGGCATTAACAAGTATACACGATTTGTAAAGGAAGCTAAGTCTAATTCTCTTGTTTGCAATGTTCTAGTTATTTCTTTTTACAATGGAAACCAGTTTCTGTCATGATTGCTTGAGTAGGATTCCTTTAAGAAAACTGCTCCAATAATATACCTAATTTAATGAAAAAGAGTTTTATTTTCTATGTATTATCCTGCATTTTCTAGTAAATGGATCTAGACATGTCTGGGCACTTTATTTCCTAGTTATCTTCTCTGTCTGTAACAATTTGCTCCATTACTCTGCTGGAATTGACTTTTTCCAGAGGAGGAGAGCACAGAGAGGTTTGCAACTCAGACAATCAATAGCTGAGAATGTGCTGAAATGTTGGGAGTTGAGCGAGTGCAGATTCCTCCATGTTCTTGCTGTCCCTGCTGTAGGACAGTGTCTACCTTCCAGCATGTATTTTGAACTACCAAAGCTGCCCCTTTTCAGTCAACGTCCCGAATATTAATACAATGTTTCTGAAAGGGCACAGAATTTTCAATATAAAAAGTCCACAAACATATAGAATTATATTACATCCTAATACATATTTTTATGTAGCATCCAAGTTGTCAAAGAGCACTGGACTGGCCAAAAAAAAAATAATCAAAGTGAATACTTTTATTTGTTATGAAGATAATACTTTTCTCGGTATCATTTTTTAAGCTACTGAGCAGGTGAGAGTACACAAAATTGCCTCTGGCAGCTACTAGAATGAATGTATAATGGTAAATGTGGATGATAAGAGCAACTCATTGCATGGTTGTTCAGGACTGTTTCAGGTACCTCACTGTGCCATATATGCACCCCACAGATACCTTTGATAGATCTGTGTAATGTTCTTTTCACAAAATTTGCCCTTTTTGAGCCAGTTTCCGGGCCAATAAGTCACCTTACCTTCTGGTTAATGGAATCTTCTATCAGACTTCATGACAATTAGAAACCTAAGGCATTGTTATCCACTTAATTACCCTTGTTTGCCTTGGCAGTAATATTGTCAAAGGATACAACTTAAACAAGACCACCCTTCCCTTTGCCCAAATCTACATCAGTTCCCTGTAATGAAATTGTGGCTTTCGAAGCTTACTTTTTGGCCTACCAAGTCCTGCAAAACAGTTTGTAATATTTATTCTACAGCTGCACTTAAAACTAGCTGATCTATAATTGCTTGTTAAGTTTCTCTTTATGGAGATTATTTTAGGAAAATTGCCAGCTTTAGATATTCGCAGTCAAGTCTCAGCATATGAAGATTGCATAACAGCCAGTCAGGAGATGTGTTTTGGAGAACTTATAGGTAGGGGAAGGGAACCATCTGCAGGTCTCTGACAGAAAAGAAGTGTGGCACCAGAGAGTGTTTTGAACACTATTGCTCTAAACATGTTGTTTTGTAAGAAGCCATCTGGTCAGGCAGAGCAATCCGTGTGTGAGGGCAGATGGATACGGGAGCTGGGGGATCCAGAACCCTCAGTTACCGTTCCTGGGCTCCAGAGCAAGACCCTAGAGGAGACTCCTGATGGTGTGTTAATCCACTGCACACAGCAACAGCTCCAGTGCTCCCAGACCTGATCTCCTCGTTGGAATGGCAGAACACTGGAAAAGCCCATGACATTTCCAGAAAGAGAAATTTTCTGAGTTCCATTCTCCATACAGCTGAAAGCAGGTTTCAGGTACCCCACAAGGGCTTGGAGCAGATGGGATTCTCTACTTTCTGTGTTGACAAGTTCTCATACCCCAAATCACTTTCAGTGATTTTTTTTTTTAATTAGAATTTCAAATGTACAACTGAAGAGGGAATTATTTATTTAAATATATGCTCACAGAATGAATAGAAACTGATTAATGGAACTGAAAAAAACCAAACAAAATAATCTCTTATTTATCATACATATTGTATTTATAATATATTTGGAAGTTGCATAGCATGCAACTGTGGCACTTTATTAGGTTTCTGAAGCCGTACAGTTCTAACAACGAGTGAGGTTATTTCTACTCCCGACTTTCTTTGATGTGTTGAAAGGAACTTAAGGGCTTCTTACTCACTTTAACCTGTCTGCATGGCAAAACATACTATGTAAAACTACACTAGTGTGGCCTGTGTGATGAGTTTAATTCTCTACTTAGAAAAAATATTATATAAAGTCATGAAACTGATAGAGTTTATAACAGACAACAAACAAGAGTTGCTGAAATTCAGAGTCTATATTCAAGAGAAATACTTTAATTCACCATTTTCAGCTTGAATTCCATTAAAAAGGGAGCTTGATTGAGATATTTGCCAACAACGCAGACCATCTGAAAAATTACTTTTATTCTCAGAATTTCTAAAACGTGGCAGAATGGAAGAAATCCCAGACCAGTGTGTGTGTGTTGGATCCCCACTGAGAGCACGATTTATGGATTTATTGTTTGGGAAGCAGGGTCTGAGTGAGATGGGCTGTTGGATCACCTGTATCTCCTTCTAGTCAGCATAACCAGTGTTCTCTCTTCAGTTCCCAAACACCTGATGTCTTATCACCAAATAGTCTTTCTGATACCCTGTGAAATTGAAAATGGTATTTTTTCAAGGTATCTGATGCAGAAAAACAAGGAATGATCCCTGTAAGTCACTGCCTGCTTTCATTTCCCCCTGGTGACTGTCCCAGAGGGGCTCAGGGAGCATCAGTCAGGCCCAGTTTGTGTTTGTACCCTGGAGATCAAGCCTTTGTGCACAAGGAATTGCTCTACATTAAGCCAAGGGCCCTTTTCATATTAAGGGGTTCTCTGTGACATTTGCAAACAGTTTTGGTGTAGTGTATTTATGTAATCCGTTGTCAGGAATAAGGCAAGCTAAGCCCTCAGACATGAGTTTATAATGTTTGCTACAGATCCCCTGAAATGTCAATATATTGGTTCAATTGCCCTTGAGAAATCTGTTAGGGAGGGGAAAAAAAAGGGGGTGTAATTATTGAAAATACACTGTTCATGAAATCAGAATGCATATGTGTAAATATATTCCCCCAGGTAAATTTTACATAATTACTAGAATGTTTTTTTAAAAATTAATTTGCTAATGAAACAACGTGATTTTTTTCTCTTCATGTAATTGTTAGATTTGGAGTACAGCAAGAAAAACTATTCTGTAATGCTTATTTCACTGGGAATAAAACCAAAGATTAAGTTTAATTACTTTTCCACAGTGGAAAAGATTTTCAGGAGTGAAAGAGGCTTTGCTGAGAGATGGATATATAAACTTTATTCCTTTCTCTTGGCATATGAAGCAGTAAGGAATACTCATGAAAATGTGGTTTAGAACAATCTGTTTATACACCTTATATTGCAGCCTTCCAGTGCTTATTCATTTTCCTTTCTGTGCAAGACTGACAGTAATGGATAAATGGATGCATCCATCCAAATACATAAAGCAAATAATCTTCATAAGGGAGGTAGCTTTGTACTTGTGCATGTACTTGGCTTTAATCCAGACCATAACAAGTTTGTTTATGCCTAACTGCACAGTTTTTCAAAAGGAGGTGGGTTATTTCTTTTCCTCATTTGAACTTGTATTGAAAAATATTCCAGCAGCCATCAGTATCTCATGTGAAAACAGCATGAATTAGCTACAGGCCATCACTGAAATTCAAAACATCCTACAGAAGCTTTGTTCCTTGGTTTTGTTTATCTGCCAGCTGTAAACATAGACCATTCAATTCCGTTGCATTTCAGATGCTATTTTTGTGGTGTATTTTTAATATGTTTGGCACTTCTGTGGTGATAGCAGAATCCATGAACAGTTAGCTGAAGGATTCTAGAATAACTCGGTGTGATTATAGGCACTTGTCTATTAATACCAAAAAATTAATAGTATGGTAGTGCACTTCCCTGCCATAGCATTAACAAATGAGTAAACAGGGTGATCATTGCTGGTTTTTTTTTTAAATGTTCTTTAGACTGCTACAGAGGGCTGCTCCAGATACATCCTCTGTAGGTACAAATTAGACCAAATGTCAGTTCAGAAGTGCAAAATGACCTGCACTGTTGAGGTCTGTGCAGAAATAATCAAGGCAGCGCCGTCACACAGTGCTGCTTCATCTGCAGCCTGCAGAGGTTGCTCAGGTGTCCTCTCCATGCTCATCCCACTCCCTGTGTGTGGCCCTTACAGGGACAACACGACTGGAGGACTTTGCGTATTTACAACATCAGTCCAACATCAGGTTGTTCTGGTCTCTGAGGATCTAGTCAGAATAGCTGCAGATTTCCTAATGCAGCTCTGCATTATAATGAAACAGGCTTCTTCAGTCTACAGCTGCTGGAATAACCCAATTCCAGACAGAAATTCCAGGAAGGATTTGTTCTCAGGTGGCTGGTATCACCATGTCCAAGAGCAGACCAGAGTAATTTTTCTTTAAATCTTCACATATTAATTATAAAGTTCCCCAGAGCTTGATGATACCAACGGCAGTATGAAGGTTTATATTTAGTTTAAGATTTTGGAAGTGTAACACAATTACACTTAAGAGTTCAGTAAAATGCAGGTAAGATGAGACCCACTAATATGTGGGTCTGCAGGGATTGCTGTTCACTGTGGAAAGTTAGAAATCTGTGCCTTGCAAACAGCTTGCATAAAATTGCCCAATTTTGCAACTGCAAAATGAGCCAAAGAGCCCTTTTCTTACAATACCATGTCTATCTGACCTCTGAAATCTCGTTTCTCAAATTTTATTCTAACCTTTAAGAACTCATAAATTAATTCTTTATAAGAGATTTAATTTATTAGTCTTAATATAGTTTCTGGGTAAATCATAAATATACTGAATAGCTCTAAATGTCTGGCTCTGTTAGAAATCCTTCAGTAGAAGACTCGTACACATTAAAAGAGAGAAATCCCAAAGCACTGTTGAGAAGAGCAAGGTATGACCACAGGGAAATAAAATGGGGCTGGTTTGTACTGAATATTTTATCATATTTTTGCTGTTAGTGCAACAGCTGAGTGAAGTGCATCTAAATCCAATAAAATCCGGTGCCCAGTGTTTCTGAGCACAGGGCAGCTGTTTGGGTATGATTGCAAAGGTTCCATTCTGACTGTAGAACTGTCACTGCCTCACCCTGCTGTGTCACCTTGTAGGGCATAAACAGCCCTCTATCATCAGTGGTGTTGGTCACTGTCCAGGCCTGCACAGCAACACTGCAGGGGGGAACTGCAGGCTCACACTTCACTGGGTGTCTTCTAAGACTTTTCTCCTGCTGGCAAAGCAGAACTACCCTAACAAAGATAAAACTCTGCCTCATTGCCTTCTGGTGCTGTAGATGTGCATGTGTAGTACTGACCTCTGCATACAGGTGCTGCATCGATCTGATTCTAAACCAGGGGAAGTGTTCTCTCAGCAGCTTTTTCAGTTACCATTTAGTTCAAAATTTACTTGGAGCCATAAAACGTCCTCTATCAAAGAAAGTTGACTGGTCTTCCTAACGGCAGAATCTTCATGTGGCCAAAAGCCACAAAATGCAAAGACAAGGAGAGGAGGAACTTTACTGGGGATTTTATAGGTAAAAGATGAAAGTGCCTGTGGTGTGATCCTGCAACTTCCTTACTACAGAAGCAGATTCTTTGGGCAGCAGCGGCCATTTCCAGGCTTCTCCATGTAGCTGAGAAGAGGGAAGGTTCAGCAGCTCCTGGTTGCCAGGAATGCCACTCCAGGCAGGAGCTACACTGCAGTGGCTGCCAGGAATAGGAGAGCCACAGCTGATAACTGGTGTCCTGAATTGATTCTTCTCTAATATTCTGGCAAGGAACAAGCTTATTGCAAATTTGATTTATTTTTTATTTTGAACTCATTGGCAAAGTTCTGCATTAGACAGGGACCAAGATGACACATTTTTTAAAGACTCTGAATCAGAGTATACCTGGAGAGCTGACCCCAAAATCCAGGGGCTCCTGGCAAGCAATGCACCGTGCATTGAACTCCCACTGGAGGCAGTGGAAAATTTTACTCCTGTTAACCTAATTTGGAGTCATAATGAAAAAAAGGATGAGCTGTATTTATCACTGACATTTTCTTCTTTACAGAGAAAATAATTTAAATATGACTAAACAGAAAATGGGATTTTGGTTGCCAATTACTGTGGCCTTCTTTTTGCTGGCCAGCCTGATGCTTGTTTAGTTTCTGTCTAATCCATCAAGGGTGTTGCATCCCAAGCTGGCTCTCTTAGTCATTTACCAGGCAATGTCATTCCTTCCATTAGCTTCCCTTTCTGTTTTGGATTAAATGTAAACATTGGTCTTTGTCTTCATTACCAAGCAAAGTCAGCAGTTCCCTTGTTATTCTGTTGACAGTACTCAATTATTTCCATATTTTCCCATCTTGATTACTTTTGTTTATTTAGAGTACAGGTTTAATTCCACTATGCCAAGTCTCAGCTCACTCTCTGTGATTATGTTTCCAGGTGCAGGTGCACTGTTTTCTATGGGCTATTCAACTCAGTGGGAATTTCTTTTTATCTTAGGGAAACTAAAAATAATAGGCTAAAATGAAGAATTATCTAAAAGCTCCCAGGGGTTGAGATTATGGCCTAATTTTTTTAAGTTTTTAGGTCATGGATCACTATTAGTATCAAGCTTATGGTTGGAGTGCAATTACACGCCCTTAGTATTTAAAAAATAAAGTCAAAGACCAGAAAGAGTGATTGCTATAAAGCACTTTATCATTGCCACCATGTTTTCCAGAAAAGATGATGATTCTGTATGATTCTAGGAACAGTTTTAAAATGTGTTCATTTTTTACATTCATAGCTATTATCGTTAACATGACATGGATTCAAATCTGGATCTGTCCCTGAGAATGTCACATGAGCTCTCTCCTGCTTTGTTGCACATGTTGATATCATGCTCTAATCTTCAGGAGAAATGCAGATACTTGAGAGAAGCAGCTGATACCTCTTGATGGAGCAATTAAAACTCAAGCACTTCCTTGGAAGATCAAAACAACGTTTTGATCACAACTTTTCTTTATAATTCCATTTGCTTTTATTGTGATTTTAAAAGAAGGGGCTCATTCTTAAAAATAAAATAATGATGGTAATTGTTTGTGCAGGTTGTTTTTTGTGATGGGCAGTTTACTTGAAAAACTCAAAGCAAAGGCAGCTAGTTTGCATTATTCCTATGGAGACTATGCTGAACACTGTACTTGGTAGTGCTTTGGGGCAAATAGTCTTGCCTGGCTGAATTTGGAGCAAAGAAGAGTCAGGGAGCATGGAGGGGACAGAACCTCTCAGCAGGGAAACAGCAGCCAACTCGCTCCACCAGGGCCATCCCCCAGCTCAGAACTAAAGCACCAGGAGCTGTTTGCTCCCCAGCATGTGGAAAAACAGGTGGCAGATTTCCAGGAGACTGGTAACTGTGCTGCCTTTCCCATGAAGCTGAATTATGAAGTATTGAAGGCTAAAAGTCTGACATGGTAAAGCAAGGCAGGAATGTGCACCAAGTTTTTAATTGCCATTAAAATGCCATTAGTCTGACTAAGTACATGAGTGAGCTCAGTATCAAGATAGGGATGAACAGGTAGGAAGTAATATTTTAAGCTTTCAGATTTTTATTTTTTTTCACTCCTTGGCATGAAACATGATTCACTTTTTTTATTTTGTGTTCTGTGTAAACTAGAGGTGGGAAGTTCGCAGGTGTTGGCGCTTAACTCCTTTTATGGGCTTCTCATACACTGGTGTAAACTCTGTTCTTATGCCCAATGCCAATCGTATTGATTATGGGCTGTTTGAAAGCTAATTTGGTAATTAAAGTTGTCTTCCTTCCATGTCATTTTTGTGTGCAAACAACTTGTGAATATGGAGGAGGAAGTGCCTGGCTAGTCACTGTAATGCACTGCTGCCTCAGCACGTGGAAATTGCTACTTGTCAAACAAGAGATTTAGTCCTTTTATTTTCACATACGAGATGCATTGTGAATCCTGCTGCACGTCCTCTGTCTTTAGTTACCTCTATATTTTCAATAAAAATGTATTTAGCTGTCTCTGCCTTCCTTAAAGATAATTACTTACTAGCAAGAAAAAGTAAATCCAGGTATTTACTGAGCACTGTTCTTCTGAAAGCAAATCCTACATTTTGTTATTATATAAACAACCTTGGAACATGTTCTGCTTCTGAACCACTTGTTCCCTGAATCACCTTTCCCTGTGTGTGGTAGATGGTTCTGCTCACACAGGTTCAGCCAACCCCTGACAGGAGGAGAATGAGGAGAGCTGAATGTTGGTGATTTCTAGATGGAAAAGGGTGGAACAGCCAAACTTGCTGCCTTTCAACTATGCACAGAAATACACAAAATAATTACAACAATTATAAATAAATGTAAATGTGTGTTTGGTTTAGGTTTCTGGCTTTCTAGTTAGCTGTGAAGGGATCATTTGCAGGAGCACATGCATTATGTTACTCTGGCTGGGGCACCACGAGGCATGGGAAGTAACCATTCCCAAATGCAGCTGTTATTATGCATTGGAAAGCCAAGGAACGAGCCTCTGGGTGTAAGTATTGCTTAGATGAAAGGTCACCTTTACGGGGTTCTGAGCATTTCTTGAATGAGAATGTATCAAATTGCCAAAATTAATCATAGGTATTATTCATTTATATAACTAACGGATACAGTAACCATCTTGTTATACCAACTTCAAAATAAAGTTAGCGGAAGTAAAAAAAGATCCTATCATTACAGTTAGGTACAGTGCCATGGTTTACAGAAAAATTCAAATATCAATGCAGATTTTGATGAAGAAAGTTTTTATGCTGGTATGGAAACTGAATTATAGCATGCGAATGTTCAAGTCAGGATAATTTGAATTATAACAAATGGCAGCACGATTATGTGTCATTATTTCACAGCAAGAAGAGATCAAATACTTCATGAGTACTGTGTTGCGCTGTAGAAGTGTGTATGTGGAAGTAGAAGGAGTTGTACATTAACCAAATGGTTGGACAGAATATTAGAATTAATGCTTTTCATTTCTTGAAATTTCATTTCAAATTTAATCTTGATGGGAAAGGATTGTTCAGTTTGTAACCTGACAACTTTGCTTTAACAGTGTCTTCAGGATTTTCAGTGTTGGAGTGTACTATAGAGGGATTATGTTACCCTTTTCTCTCTATCTCTTCTGTTAATAACTGACTATTTAAACATCCCAACTCAGCCATTTTTATTAATGAAGGGAGATCACAGTTTCTGTGATCAGTTCGGGAACAGTGGCAGGAATGTGGCTCCAATTATTTTTACACTTCAACAACTGGAAAAAAATATTTTACCCAGTTGACTGCAAAGCATGAGTTACTCCATTATGTGAAATGGTTTGATGAATTCAGAATTTTAGTTAATAATGCCACTGGACAGGTGTTTTATCTGATTTTATGTGGTATTGGCAAGTCAGAATTAGTTCTCAGTTGTCTAATAAGGATATCCTAATGTAGTCTAGACGTTGTTTAATACTACCTTTCTGAGGAGGTTGCCTGCCTGAGTCCAGTTTACAACATTAATATTGGGGTTATAACCAGAAATTAGATTATTATAATGACTAACAAAGAATGAGTAACACAAGGAACTGGCAGAAGTCACTGAATTCATCTGCCAGTGAATGCCTTTTTTTCATGATGTGTGTTTAATACAACTCAAGCAGAACTAGAATTATGAATATCTCCAGAGATGCATTTACATGTGAGATAGAGCTGGAGATAGATATCTGAAATACCTGATCCTGTGTTTTGCTGCACTCCCAAGGTGTGCTTATTGCTTCTGATCTCTGGCTGATACAAAAGTATTTCCAATTGCAGACATGTTACACTGTTTTTATAGAAACTTCTCTAATTTTATCTGAAGAGGAGGCAATGGGATGGGAAATAAATTTCCTTTTGTAAACGTTCGCAGCATCAGCCAAGACAATACTGCAGTTCCATATGCTGAGTATGGAAAGAGGAACCCACAAAATGCAGTTTACATTTGGATACAGGGAGAGCAATAAATCAAAGGTATGAATAAACCAGCAGCTGATGAAAAGGACCGGTTATTTTAAGCTATTTTCTATAGATGCACCTCAGGCAGAACTTGACACCAAGACAAAATCAATGCAACTGAATCGTTTGCCAAACAAACGCTGGGCAGATCAATCAGGAATGCTTGAAAGCTAAACAATGGCCTGGTGGGAAGGAGGAATTGATTGCCTCAGCAGGCTGCTGCTTTTCTTCAGAATGGGACAAGGAGAGAATGTAGAAAAGAACTGGAGCCTTTAATACACAGACATTCCACTGCTGAACAGGGAAAGGCCTGGCAAGCCTCTGCCTGCCTGCCAGACTCAGCCTAGAAAATTAAACCCTATTTAATTTTCAGTGGCTCAGAAGGCAAAAGAATAATGTTGTATTAAAACCAAACAGGTGTAACTGGGACAGGTGTAGGTTGAAAGAGTCAGTGCTGACTGCAGGGACTTGGAAGAGTTACTGTAGCACAGCTACTCCCTGGTTTAGATCTATGTCTTTAAATTTGTATTTTAATCTGATTAAAACAATCAGCTATAGGTGAACCCTAACTCAGGCCCCCAAATTAGAGACTTTCTACTGAATGAGACAAATTAGAGGGTTTGCAGACACTGCACGTAGGTGTGGCTTATTCCTCCCTCCTAAACACAGGGTGGCCAAAATAGATTTGTCTGAATTTCATCTTTATGTGCACTTGCCACAAATACTGACAGGATCATTTTAAGGTGTTCATACCTCTGCCCAAGAGTTCATGGCCTGTCTGACCTGTCGAACTGTCATGTCATTTAGAAAGGTGTCCTTTTTAGTGCCAGAGACTTTATAGGTATCATTTGACCTCAAGGCCAAACTAAATTATTAAATCTAGTAACAGGAGACAAGAGATGGGAGATGAATCTTTTCCTTCTACTTGATTACCACGTGTTTTGGGAGTGGGTGGTCATTTTGGTAAGAAAGCTGGAGCTGAAACCAAAGTGAGATGGCTGGTTTCCTCATCAGGTTTTGGAAAAGGGCAGATGGAAAGGGACTAAAAAATATATATTCTTTTAAATTTATGACTCTTTTTTTAATACTTTAAACTTTCTTCCCCATAGAGCATCTGGTCTGTGGAAGTTGAGGAATTCAGTTTCAGCTTCAGTTTGCTTTTTCATGCTGGATGTATGAAGACCTAATTCCTCACATATACATTGCTTTCTGTAAACCTACATAACGTAATGATTTGTCTTAGAATTTGGGTTGTCGTTATAAAAATTAGCGAAGACATTTAAGACAAATTACCTCTAATTTACTTATTAGATATATCTTGTTCTGGAGTAGCATCATTTAAATTAGCAGAATTACTTGCAGTGTCTGTCCTTCGTTCCCAGACGCTGCTGTTCATGGAATTATCCTGAATGATCTGGTTACCTCAGCCATGCCTGTTGGGGCACACTGATATTAGTTCATAACTCTTCGTTTTAGAGGGATTCCTCTTGCCCCTTTTGCCCCTTTTCCTTTGGATGGCATTGCTCCCCATGGGCTGGCACTAATGTCGTTTTGAGGACATGCCAGCAGGAGGAGCTTGTGGATTAAAATGTGCTTTCAATAAAGCAATCACCAAATTATAGTAATTGCATATAACTCTGTGCTCTCTTCTGCAGTGGAAACTACCATGTACCTGTAAATTTGTCTGTCTGCTCATAAAGCTCATTAACCTATTTTAGACTAAGCAAAGCTCAATAGGTGAAAATTTAATTTTATTTGATTTTATTCCATTGTATATTTGATATTTAGGTTATTTTATGTTTACGTGTTCTGAAAAATACATATCTTAACACAAAAGCACAACTCTCTGAAGCCAATATCCCATGCTCTGTTTTACAAGCATTAAGAGTATCAACACTGCATTGCTCAATTTTATAAATAGTATAAAAATTATGAGTAATAATATTCATGTTACTAAAAGAAATCCATGCTAATGAGCACAGCTGAAATTGGATTCACATGATCAGAATTCTCTACAGCAACTTAGATAACATTGCTGAGTTTCAAAATAAGAAATCATGGGGCCACAGTTATAAGTCCAATTATCCTTGGGTACCAAGAATTAATAACGTGTGCTAAATTAATTTGTAGGCTTTTTATTTTAGTGACAAGAAAAATAAGGACTTAAAGATATAACTTGTTCATTTTCTTACTGAAAATAAGAGATGGACGTGTACCACAGGTGTTTTATGCATTTTTTTGCATAAAGGTTCTTAGTTACCTTGAAAGACTAAATACTATAATAGGAATGTGATGAATCTTGAGGTAGGAAAATCATTTATTGTTTTAGCTAAGACCCTATTAGAGTTTTCTGCTTAGAAATTTAGACAAGTTAAATAATGCACTTCTATTAAAAAGACTTCACACTTTTTTTCTGTTAACGTTTAGCATCTGAATTGAACATAATTTTTCCACAGTGTTTTTTCCCTCTTATTTCTGTGAGAACAGCCGGTGTGTGTGTGCACTGTGGTTACAAAGGTGATGGCTACCAGTGAGACAACTGCCCTTTCCTGCAGAAGTGCTCTGCTACCTGCAAGTGAATTTTCCACTCGGTCTTAGGACTTGTGAAAGGCTTTTCCTTTGGTACCATCTCTCCCACGTGGGTGCTCAGAACGCCTCAGCAGAGCCTGAGTGTGCCTGTGGCTTTGGCAGGGCTGTCTGACCTGTGTGTCAGGAAGGTCACTGCAGGCAAAAGGGAACTGCACAGAGAAATTCAGGGATTGTTTTAAAATATATCTCTATTTGTTTAAGATGGCCAGAACTGCAGATGAGCAATTCCTCCCCTATGGACTTTTTACCATGTTTTGAGGATAGGTATTATAAGGTTGGGGTTTTTAACTTGTAAAAGTAATCTTGGCTTTGTGTGCTGTGTGACTCAGCCTAGCTGAGTTGCTAAATGCAAACCAGTTTTATTTATTAAGTTGTATGTAAGCAGTTTAATTAAAAACCATGTGGAGACCTCTAAAAGAATGGCAAAAGTACAATGCTATCCCTTTATACTGTAGTTTTCCGAGGAGTCTATAGCCTGAATGTCACCTAGGTAAGCTGGAATTTTCTGTTACTGCTTGTTTTTGAAGTTGATGTTCTTCTCTGAGTCTTTTCCAAAAGGCTCATTCATGTAAGACTGTAGTCTGTTGTGGGTCAGAAGAGACTGAAGAATTCCCAACAGGGATGTATTACTAATGTACTTCATCATGTAATGATACATCCATCCATAATTAGAGGATTGGTAATTGAGCATCATCCAAGCTCTTGTCTATTTTGCTTGTACTTTTATCACTTCAAAATGCTTTTCCCGCCATTTCTGAACTGCAGCTCATGGAGATACGCTTTTATCCTGTAATTTGCAATCTTCCATAAAGTATTGGAAGTTCTACTAGTTCTCATTTCTGAAAGAGCCCATTTTGTAATTCACACTTGAGATACCAGTAGAAAGAACGCAATTCCGTGGTGTTGGAGATGTGTGCTGTACTTTGCAGTCATGTGCCAGGCTCTCATAACATCTGCTTTTTTCATGTTGGAAATAACCGCAGAATAATTGACATGTAACATAAATTAGCTACTTCTGTCTTTATGTTTTGTCTCCCTAGTGATATTCCACCTTCTGGAGAGCCAGTGAGCAAAGGCAGTCGCTCGAGGGTGACCACGCGCTTCCCCAAACTGTCCCGCAGCCACCAAAGGGAGCCCCGGAGCCTGGAACCCCAGAGTGGGGATCTCTGACCCTTTTTCCTAGTTGTGAACACGGACACCACGTACTTTAAGTTGTTCTGTGATTCCTTCCTAGCCTGTATTTATAATTTAAGCTCCTGAAGAGACTACAGCTGCATCAACTTAAATCCTGAAAAGAGACATTCATTGCCAGGGGTCATATCCTGATTAACTACTTTGGAAGGCAGTAATCACTTTCTCAAAAGAATACGAGGGCTCTTCACCAGAGCTCAGCAAACTGATGGCATTTTCTTTATTTTGTAAAGCTGCACTGCACATATTCTCCTTTGTTCCCCTGAAGTCCTTCTTTTACAATGAATTCCTTGTTTGTATTATGTTGTCTCCCTTTTAACATGTACATTTTTCTGTTCCAGAGAGACATGGGTATCATGTCCAGACAATTTTTTTTTCCCTTAGAAGAACAGTTATGATTATCACTACTTAATAGGTCAGAAGGATGTGCTTAAAAGAACCTCACTAATTTATTACCTTTTGTAAATAGAAGGCCTGGGTTGTTTTGGGTTTTTTTTATTGTAAACCTCTGACACACAAAGGTTTTTAAAAAAACTTGACAATGTAGATGATGAGAAAAACGTTACAGGTGGAAAAATAGCTTTTGTACATTTCTAGTTAGATATTCTCAATAGCTTTCATTTGTGGGAAGTATTCTTTAAAATCAGAGAATGTAATAATTTTTTAGTAAAATTTCAGTCCTGCTGGAAGGCAGGTGCAATATTATTAATTTTTACAAACCACTGCAAGGATACACAAATTAGCATGGTGCGAAATAGTGCTTTCAAGTCTTGGGTTATATTTTGTTATCAATTTGTTGCTGATGTTACAGAATAGTCCATCATTAATCTGATTTTATAAAATCCTTCACATAGTGATACTTAAAAATTGCCTGTAATGAAAGTGCCTGTTACCCATCACCTCTTATTGAAAAGTAATTTGTAATGCTACTACTGTAAGAGTGACTAAAGTATTGACAAGAATTATTACAAGTGATGGAAGTCCTGACATGGATTAACTGGAATCCAGTTCAGTATCCATTAGTTGCACTGCCGTAGGCAGTTAATTATGTTTTAGCTATCTTCTTCTCTTCATTAAGTTTAAGCAGTATAGGTTCAAGTTTTCCATTAATTGTATTCTGGTTTTCCTTTGTGTTAGAACATCTTTCTTCTCAGAAGTTTTTTTGGATAATGTTACTTAAATTGATGTATCTTGTCATTGTATTATCCATTCATTATGTTAAATTCTCACGTCAGTAGATACTAAAACCTTATATCATTCTCCAGAAAAAAACCAAGCTGATGATTAATAACAGGGGTTTTTACCTCACTGGTTTACTAAAGTTCTAGCAAACTGGAACTTGTGTTCTGCAAACCTGTGACCACTGTGTGTTGTTCAGGCAGGTGAGTGGTCCAGTCATTTTTGGTGGCACTCCCTGAGTGAGTGGGGGTTTGTTACACACAGTGAGGAGCATCAGTGCCTGAGTATGACCCCAAGTGCTGGATTCCTACCACTGAAATATGTAGCTCTCAGATTGCACTGAATAGCAAAACGTGACAGAGAGGAGTGGAATTCACTCCTCAGGTCAGAAATTCCCGTAGGTGAAACACCACAAAGTAAAATCATGTCACAGAAATGAAACAAGATTTTTCAGTCAGTGAGAGTCCCAAAATAGATCAATAACAAAGCCCAAAGGGCAGCCTGAGAACAAGTGGGTTTGTTTTCATTAACAGATGAATTACTGTTGGTGTTTTGTGTAAGTTACAGTGGGACACTTATTTGAGAAGAAGGCAAAGTGAGTAGTTTGTCAGTTAAGTAGCTTCTCCAAACTCTAATCTGATGCACTACTGCTGGTTTAGTTTGTTGGAAAGAGAAGTAGCTATAATGATGGTCCACTTTGAAACAATTCTATTTTTCAGAAAGTGTAGACTTGATTAATAGAAACATGGCACACATCTATTAACACTGAATTGCAAGTAAATCTGAAAGAAAACAGTGTGTGGTAACCTTTGTGATGCATCTGTCACATGGAGATATATTCATTTTCAGGAAGTAATTCACAGATTCAAAGACTTCTTATTCAGAAAGTTGAAAATTATAAGAAATCTCATTTAGCGCAGACTGAATTTTTTTTTAGTTGTTTAAAAGGAATTGTTTGTATCTGCATTTGGGTCTTAAAATTATTTCACCCCTGATTGTCTTGCTTCTTGTAATTTTTAATGTATGTATGCAGATCACATAAAATACTGAACTTGTTTACCATGTACAAATTGCTCTTTGTTAACTGTGGCTGAACTGTGTAGCAGCTCCCAAGATTACAGCCTGCAAACAATGTTCACTTGATGATACAAGATACCATAATGGGGGCATTACTAATCCATTTAAAAGCTCAGCTGTGGTTTCTCTAAAATCCCAGAAAATAATCAAATGAAAGCCTTTCTTCACAAGGTAGCTTTCCTGCTTCATAGCCCTGGTTATTTTGAAGATCAGTGAGGTACCTGTATGACTGCAAGTAGGTGCCTAGTGACAGGAATGCCCAAATTTTTAGCACCTCAAGACATTCTGACATGCTGTTAGAGAGAATCTGTTGCAAATCCCACTTCTGGTAATTCACCAGAATCAGCAAAGTCTGTTAAGAAGATTGACCAGCTGGGGTTGAGAATGCCAAGGAGTTCTGTTATTCTAATAAAATACCTGCAAGTGTAACAATTATTCCATCACTTGAATGATTTGATCAGTTTATCCTGTGTCACCTAATTTCATGCTCATGGTTACAATTTTTGTCCAGCTCCAACTTCCTTTGGCACTGGCTCAAAGCTCTGAATCCCCTGTATGTGCTCAGTGAGCTGTTGAGTTCGACCATTCCTGTTGGTGCTGTAATCCCAGGACAGAGTCCAGGCCCTGGAGCTGTTCCTGCAGGCCCTGGGCTGTGGCCTGGCACGAGGCAGTGGAGAGGAATTTGTGGAATCATTTGCATTTCATTCCTGCTTCATCTTTAGATGTATTGGGTCTCCAGGGCTTCTCATCACTGACTGTTGAAAATAAACTGTAAAAAAGTGGCACAACTTTTACTGTAATGCTGTTGTCCAGTCATATGGAAAATGAACATTTTCCTGAGAAACAGAAAGCTCTTCCAGCTTTTGCAGATGTGTCTATCAGTATTCATCAAAGACTGAGTGTGGTTTTTCAGAATCTCATTTATTTAGAGATTCTGTCATTCATTATAGCATTGTGTCGACTTGGCTTTTGCAAATTAAATCAAAGTTCTCAATTATAATAATAATAATAATAAATTTCCAAGGTTTATATGAGGCAGGATATTGGCATAGTTATAAAGGCTTAAATTGATATGTCCATTAAGTCATATATTCTTAGGAAGATAATAATTTCAAAGCCAGTCTTTTTTACGGAATATATTGTTGATGTGATAGTTGTAATCAAATTATAATACCTTGCAGACTTTACTGCAAGTCATAAACCATTGAGGTTGGATTAATACAAGTATTTAGAGAAAGAACATAATGGTAATAAAGATTACTGGCTCAAAATTGTGACCTAATGCTAAGGTGCTTTTTATTTTTTTTTGTTACAAAGTCATGTTTTATTGTATAGAACAATATCTGCATGGTAGCTGTCAAATTAATTAATAAGAACCTACTAACAAATGGGGTTGACTGACTCAGAGCAGCCAGCTAATAATAAATGAGACTTGGTGAACCCCCAGTGAACTAATGATGCTTCTGTCAGGATGTATTAATGGGTTAAGAATATGATCTTTTGTTACCAGAATCAGTTATTGGTGCTTTCACATATGGATGTCATTCTTTTTCCTCCAGAGAAAGCAGGGATCTCAGTGCTGCTCTGAGTTCCATGCTGTTTCCAAGGTTCCACCCCCCCACTCCAAAACATTTTTCATCTAATGCTTTGGAATTCTGAGCACAGATAATATATACCTGTGGATAGAAATACAGTTACTTGCTTGAAATTACAGTGAGAAACCTGTGGAACAGCTGTTTAAAAGAAAGAAAAAAAATACTTCTTGCCCAAATTGTGCTGCTCTACGCCCTTGCAAATCTTGGGAACAGCACTGGGCTCTTCCAGCTGGAACTCTAGGACATATGGAAAGAAACCTATTTAACATGAGAATACAAGTTGCTCCTTGGAAACAATAATAATACTTCTGTATTGGATCTTGAGTCACTTCTAGAAAAGTGATTTAACAGCTCAAGAAAGTAAAGAATTTCTCTCCTTCACTTTCTATAGGTGAGGGTGTTTGAGTCAGCACCCTGCTCCACATGGAATATTCACTTGATGATGATTTTGTCATTTCAGTAGTTTCTTAGCATTTTGTGTGCAAAGAAACACTTCACTGTATGAAATTATCTATATGAAATATAGAATATGTTTAAAAATACCAGTTAACCTGCTTCATGTTTCACATATTGAATGGAAGATAAAACACTTGTTCTACACAGTGGTCTGACACTGTACATTGAATTTATTTCTTATTCTGCACTAACTGTGCTTTTATGGTCCAGTTATAGAGAACTTAGATTATTTATAAAATTTCTTAAACAAAAATAATCAGAGCATACTTCTAAACAATAATAATGGCTTAGTTTTTGGTTCATAATGGCATGAATTTATACTAGACAACAGCACTGAAATGTTTAGAGAGGAATGAATTTACAAATTTCTGCAAATATCTGGACTTAAAAAACCCCAGCATTGTTTTATATTGCATCAAACCAAGTTTATTGCACTTCCACGTAGGGGAATCAGTTCCTTTAACAAGATTTCAGAAATTATCTCCATGCCATGGCAGTAGTTAAACTGTGATAAGTGGTTTTCTTATTAATCATTTAAGACACTAAAAATTATCAAACTGTAAGTGTGGTTGAAAATACAGTTCTGAAAGGCTGCGTTTTCTCACTTAACACTGAGATAAATAAGTGTCTTATGTATGGGACAAAACCTGTTGGCAACTGAAGAAGCTGGATTTCCCTTTTCACTTGGGGAGGGGAGGGAATTTTTTTTGTTTTTCCTGTTAAACTGTAGAAAATATAGTATTAATTCTTAAGCGTATATATGTACAGTATTCACATAAGTGTTAATAAACTGTAATATTATTTTAACTCGTTATGCTAATGTTTACATTATAGAATTTTTAAGCAAATGTGTATATATAAAATTTTCTAAATACTTTCTTGTTTGTTTTTTTTTATTATTAAATATCCTGTGGTAATTTTATTGTAATCTGGTTAAAATATGCTACTTTACCAAGAAGAAAATAAAAAATAACATCATTTTTTGTTTGAAGTGGAGTTTGTTTACACCTTATTTGTTCTATTCAGCTGTTTTGTATTTGCTTCTTTGATTTATGTTCATTTTTTTCAATGTGTTTCTATACCACAAATAGTGGGGGAGTTGTAACAGCTTGACATTTCTACATGGGTTTAAAGGTCTTCTTTTCAGAAAAGACCTGTGCAGGATTTACTGCTTTTTTCCCCTACCCCCCAGAAATTTTAAGGAAATAAGGAAAAATCTTTGTACAACGATCTGCCAGAAGAAAGAGCAGAATTATTTTTAAGATAGTGTTTAAAGTAAGATTTTTGCTACTGCACTCCAGTCTTTCTGAATGACCTTTTAAGTATTGTGAGTGAACTTATTGTATTCCCCAAATTAAAATACATACCTGACATTTTGATATATTGCAAGTCATGCTTGATTTTGTTCTAGAAAACAGTGTGTGGCATGTGTGTGTTTGTCATGCTTATTTTCTGAATTTTTCCTGCTGTTTTTCACCCAGCATTGTAACAGCAGGCTTTTATTATGTGAGGTTTCTAAGTACCATGTTGATAACTTTCTCTTTATTTCCAATTCAACAGTATCCATGCCATTTTCAACATTTCTTGATTCCCTAATATTTTAAAGTTGCTCAGCAAGTGCGTGCACCTCATCCAGTACACTGCATTTGTCTGCTGAATAATATGTTTTTATTTGAAAAGTGATCTTACATCCCTACTCATCTGCAGCTTGTAATTGTTTCATTCGTATAGGCCCCTCATTAATTGCACCTCTAGATCTTGCTGCTGAGCAAACTGTTGTGCTCTGGGTGAGCCTCTGCCCTTCTTGCTGTTTGTTCCAAATGCCAGGCCTGCAGTGCCCTGTGCTTGCCCATTCTGTGCCTGTGCAGCATCGGAGACTCTTTGTGCTCTTGGACGTTTGCTCTTTACACCTTCTTGGTTGGAGCTTGTGGTATTTTTGGAGTCTCTGTTGGATCCCTAAGACCTGCCCTTCCCCAGTTTTCTAGAATTCCTATGTCTGGCAAATTCATCCTTGCATAGTGCTACAGCTCTGACTTTAACTACTTGATCTTCCTACTAAGAATATTTTCATAATTATTTTTATTCCTAGTGCTGTGTGTTGTTCCAAAAACAGGTGAGGTACATAAAGGGTTCACTCAGTGTGAGTTCTATGTCATCAACTTTGCTTGACATAAGCCTCTTTTTAACAATTCCAACTAACATCTGCCAGAGCTGTCAAATACAAGGCCTTTCTTTGGGAATTATTGCTATTTTAAAATAAATTTCACAGTCATATTCTATAGCTTTGCTCTGTGAAAAATATTTATAGGTTAAGCAAATGTAGCAAGAAAAGATTTAATCAGGTTAATAATAATTTTAAAATACCTAATTTTTATAATTTTGCTTTTTCTTCACTTTATTCCCTGGTTTTTTATCAAGTGCTAATTCATTCATCAATTAAGTCATTTGCACATGTCTCAATTTCAGTGACAGTTTCTACTTCTCAGTTTCTAGTAGGAAATTAAATTCTGATCATTAATGTTCCCAATTTTATATGGCATCATCGAATTGTTTAGTGAGGGCCCAAAACTGGACACAGGACTCGAGGTGTGGCCTCACCAGTACCGAGTCCATGGGGACTGTCACTGCCCTGCTCCTGCTGGCCAGGCTGGTCCTAAGAAAATTTTCAGCAGTGGAGATCCCCAGCTCCCTTCCAAAGTGGGAATGTGGGTTTACAGAGAAGTAGGAAATGAAATGTCATTTAATATAGTTAAGTAACATTTCAGGTAAGTCAAAGCAGATAACACCTGAGCCATCTGTCGTTAGAAAGATATACTTTGTCTTCATTGATGTACATAAGCAAGTCTATTTCTTAATTGCCAGATTAAATAAAAAAAAAATGTCCTTTATGCGGTGGTATTTGAGCTGCTGAACAGTTTGAAGGATCTGCTTTTCAGATCTGAGCTTTAGATACACACTAATACTTTGTAGCACAGAACTGAGCTTCCCTCAGATTTATCTTGAAGGAGCTCAAATTCTCAGTAGGCTTTTGTTTAATACAGTGATGGAACACACGGTTCTTTGTGCATCCAAAGTGATACATATGGCTTCAAGCAGTTAATCAGATGAGAGGCATTTTGCAGTGATACTTTAATTTCAAACAATATATTAGATATTATTGGCATTTTTGGAAACCATCTGGTTGACGTTTTTTAAAGGTGAAAAAGAAGTGTGAGTTGGAAGATAAGATACATCAGTACCTCTGAGCAGTTCTACTGTATTGGAAAATAGAGGGTAATTGGATACTAGAAAAAAAGAAAATAAAAGAAAGTACACATTCTGACCCAGCAAGAAACAACAGAAAAAGTGAGTGAGAAATTCAATGTAGGAATACATTAAAAAAGTGTTTAAAATTGTACTACATCAAACTGCCACCATATGTTCCATGATGAGATACAACAAAGTGGGTAATGTATCTGTTATGGAGTCTGTCAAGCCACAGCACCCTTTGGATATGTCAGTAATTAACAAATAACATCTGCTGGCAACTGCTGTACTTAATCAGCACGGGCAGGGTTCTCCTCCCTGCATGACAGAGGTAGACTGTGGAGTTCTGCTTTTCCTTGGGGATTGAAAATTTCTTTGACCATGCTGCTGCATGCAGAACTCCTGCTGAGATGTAATTCCTGGGCAATCTGGGTGTGCAGGAGCAGCAGAACACGGCTGGAGTGGCTGCCTGTGATGTGCTGTGGGCTGTGCCCCCCGAGGGCCCTGATGCCCTCCTGCCTTCACACAGAGCACCTTAGAGAGGGTGAGCAGCCTCTGCAGGTGTGCACAGAGACAGTGCCAGCCCACTGCCTCATTTAGAGATGCAGAACAGCTCTGTTCTTGTTTTACAGGTAACAGGGACATGAGAATGTGTTGTCAGACCTTGTTAATTGACTGTCAAATACGATGCACCTTGAGAACCACCACCGATATAAGGTAAATTGAAAAAGGGCAATTTAAGATCCTGAAGAAGGTGTCAACAGAATTGAGTTTCAAAGCCTCTCTCAGTTGCAGTGGTAGTGGAAGTCTGCAGGAGTTGATCTATTTATCCTCCCAGTTTCTGAATCCACCCTGTCCTGAGACTTCACAAGGTTCCTCCAAATTAGAGGAATATTGCATGCATTGAAGTAGCTGTGTGCTCTTTAAGTGCAGCTGGTGCAGGGAAATGGGGATTTGCAAAGCAAAGATCTGACCTTTCATTCATATCTCTGTGTTCAAGAAAGGATTTTAATACAAATCTTAGAAATCGTGTGCCAGAACAACAATTTGAAATAATGAGATTTTCCTTTAATCTTCATTAGGATTCATTAAACAGCTAATATATGATTCATTACATAGATAATGAATATCTAATTAGTTAAGATAACACTCAAAACTCTAATAGGAGGTGCTTAGGTTGGTAAATAATTTTCATAAATTTAAGTAAGTTTTTTAATCCCAGTTGGTTGCTGCTGCAGGTGTCACTGTGCTGATGTAGTGTGAGTGTTAAGCATCCCCTCTGCTCCAATAACAGAATAATTCAATCTCTGAGATTATCCCTTTGCTCTCTCCCATGAATTGTGATAACAAAATACCAACTTTAAACAGTACCTGTTTTAACTAAGACAATATAGTATCAAGTCAGTGCCATCCTGGAGCTGGGCACTGTGCACAGTCCCATTTGGAGGAGCACTGTTACCTTTGTCCCTGATTGCTCTGTCTCACCCACACAGGGAATTATCTTCCTTCTCTGTCCCATTCAGTTGGGTTAGGAAACACCTCTCTGTTCTTGACCTACAACTGAGAATAAGTAAGGGCTGAGAATCCTCACTTCAGGTTTGTCTTTGCACATCCACTGTTCTGATAACATTTAAAGAACAGAGACCTCTTACGAGTGTCACTTTTGGTTGCTCAGAAAGAAGGCATATAAAATATGAAAAATATTGTCTGACCTGACAATGTAATTCTGTTTAAGAAACAGAAACTGTGCTGGATAATATATGCAGACACCTCTGTCATGAAGCCTCGTGGGGTTTCACACCCAATTATCTGTGACCACCTCTGGTTACCATAGCAATTCTCTCTTAATTAGAAATTCACCCTCTGCTCATGGCCTGTCTGCACTAAATCATGAAATTCTGCTACGTACTTAGGCACTTTATTTATTTGTTTATATATTGACTGTAACTTACTGTGCCAAATTACTTCTTTAGGCAGTAGTACTCTGGGTTTTTGACTCAAACATTGATTGTACTTATAATTCTTCAGTGTGTCCTTGACTCACTTCCAGTCTGTGTATAATGGGCAGATCACACCAGGAGAGAAGGTGGTGATGTTGGAGGTGTTAATACATGGAATAATATGGTCAGGAAGGTGGAAGCAGCTCTCTGCCTGCTGCTCAAGAGAAAGGACTCTCTGTGAAACCTTCAGCCTGCATTCAGGCTCAAGTTGGTTTTATAACCTTTTCAAAAGAAAGGAGTCTCTGCCCATAGAGAAGTATTTGATGTATGAAGTTGGCTACATTTGTGTCCATAGGTGGACAAAAAACACCACAGGGTGTTTTGGTGAGATTTATTCCTGCTCTTAGAAAAATAAGATGAGGGGGATGAGAATAAGTTACATGCAATCTTGAAGGCAATTCTAAAAGTTGGCCATTAGATCAATGCTTGGGACATAAACTTGAAAGCAAAGGCTGTGACCCTAAACACTCCCTCCTGAAATCCTGGGGAGAGCAGAGGCTCATAATCCTTGGAGTCCAGAACTGAACTGTGGAATGACAGATCTCTGTAGTTTCCAATGTAAGTGCAGAACCTGAAAGTACAAACACCTTTTTCCAAAATAACAAAAATGTGAGATAAACAAATCCTTCCCCAAACAAAACACTACAGCACAGATCATTTCTTTTGAGGGAACAGGACAAGAATGGAACACAATTCAGAAATGTACTCAGATAGTACAGTGATAAGACCCATATAAGGACTTCCTTAGCAGAATAGAATAGCAAGTTATAGGACAAACCAGAATGAATTCATGCATTGCAAGGTCCAGAGACATTGCTTTTGAATGTTTGATCCACTTGTAGAAATTACTTACAACATGCAAAGACTACAGGCCTTTAATCTGAAGTGCTTGGGCTGCAAGAGGTTCAGCATTGTACTTTGAAAATTTGACATAAGATATGAGAGGACTGAGAGAAAGAACATGAAACATTCAGCTTAAAACAGAAGGTTACCCCATCTGTTACCTTGCACAAGATCTCTGTTGTGTGCCCTGACATGCAGTGAGGGAGGCTTTAGCTTTTATGGAAACTCATTCCTCAGGTTGGAGGTCAGTGCTATGTGGAGGAATTGGCACTTACTATATGCTGTGAAACTCGTATAAATTCTATTATATCTTATATATATATCACGCTGGACAGTAATCCTACCTTCTACCGTATAGTACATTGCACTGTGTCTCCAGATTCTCATGTAATACACTTTTTTAGATACTGCTCACAAAATGTTACATGTAAGTAAGAACAGACAAAAATCAGCAAAAGAAACCCAAACCAATTTCAGCTTTGTGATCACTTCGTGGAGGCTAGGAGATATCAGACAGGTGACAGCTGAGCTCTCTCAACTTTTATTTTTTTAATGTAATGCTTCTCCCAGCTTAGTCCTAGATCTGATACTGAAACTCAAATATTGGATTCAGAACTGAAATGCAGTTGTTAATTTTTTCTGAACATGCCTAGCATAGACAGAAATGGTGGTTTTAATTTGATCTGTCTGAAAACATTCCTTAAACAACTAATAAATAGTTCTTAAGAAGCATAAGTAAATTGGGCAATCGGCATGTGTCTTTAATTACAATTTTAGCCTTAACAATTGTTCTTGAATCAGCTGTACAGCATTATTACCATCAGAAAACCAGCCTATTTTAAAATCTAATGTCACAGTGCAGTTGTTTAAGGTTAAAATGAGATTATCCAGCAGTAAAAGCTTAAGTGGCTCCTAAGGAGAGCAGTCAGCATGTATACGTGTACGTTTGCCAACACTCCTGGTACAAAACAAACGACTCGTTATATGGTATCTGTGTTGTGCCTGGATTCTGATTTTCTATGAGTCATCCCTTGATTTACTGAAATAGAATAAGATGAGTAAGGGAGTAAAATTATAGGGAAGAAAGTCTGCAAGCTGCGTAACATCCAACACTGTTACAGAGGATTATTCAACTTCTCTGTGCTCTTTATTGGCTCTGAATTTCCTGTGAGAACCCTCCTGCCATTGGATATCTCCTGCAGGGAGGAGTTTAATAAAAACCTCATGAATAACCAAGGTCAGTCTTTATTACTGTGTGGACCATAGATTACCCTTCTCTATTGAATTTGGATTCATATATGACTGCAAAATTGCATCACATGTCACACTGTAAAGGCATATAGCGTGTCTGTGTAATGGAAGGGGATAAAAGCAGTTTTTTATTAATTTAGGATTGGATTTTGTGTTATGAATTATCATTTAATTTTACATATTACTAAACAGAAATGTAATGTTCCATTTAGATGTAACTGAGCTGGAATGTGAGGGAATTTTAAGCATTTGAATAAGGGAAACAGGAGGGAGCACATCAACATTTTTGGTTTTTTTAGGTAGTCTTCAACGTACAGCATCCTACAATTACCATACATGTTTTTCAGTCAGAGAGGTAAAACACCTCTCCAGTACTTCTTACTATGGCTGTCATCAGGGACAGTTTGAAAAATCCTTAATTTCAGCTCAGAAAAATAATCCTGAATTTCAGCTCAAAAAAATAAATAGCAACAATGTCCTGCAGAGAAGTGTCTAACCTGAGAATCCTCTGGCTGTGCAAGGGAGCAACCACATATGGATCCAGGTCTACAAGTATTAAGCCATAATACAGGGATATATTCTTAAGGCTGAAGCTTTTCCTCAAGACGCATTCTTTTTCAATTATTTATAGTAAAAGGATCTTCAATAAAATAGCAAAGAAGTTATTTACTCAATATGAGAACTAATGCATAAATGGTAATGCTGAAGTTGTAGTTTTACGATATTTAGCTCAAGATAAGCTGATGTGAAAAATAATTCTTTAAAAATAACAGTTAAAACTTCACCTTTGCTTTGTTTTGTAAAATCTTTGTCTATTTGTGTTTCAGCTGTTCATTGTTATATAACTGTTCCCCATGGCCCATGAAAATCGGGTTCAGTCTGAGGTTAAATTGTACCTTGTCAGAGCAGGGATGTGACCCAGTCTGAGCCACTCGGATGACTCCATTTGTTTCCCTGCTCTGTAAATCCTTCAGCTCCGTGTACGTGCGTGCGTAGGAAGACGAGAGCAGATGTGAGGGAAAGGTCAGGGATGCTGCGAAGTCTGTGAGGCTTTCCTTTTACCTTCCATGAGATTTAGATGCCTCCTTAGTGCAGGTACATAAAAAACATTCCTCAGTGAACAGCAGTGTTTATTTTTCGCTAAGTATAGACCAGGAAAGAAAGGAGAAATACAAATCAGGTAGGATGCACGTACCGGATGACACCCAAATCCAGGGTTGAACGCTGTCAGTGTAATATGCAATTAACAAGAAGATTCCCTCACATATAGACATGTTTTCTATATCCATATCAAAGAACTGAACATCTGAAACACATAAACTGAAGCAATTTGTGTGTCTGTGTGTGTATGCAGCTTTAGTAAATCTAAATTACAAAGTTTTGCCAACACACCAGAGAGCAGAGAATTGCTTTGTGGCTGCACATCTTTTGTTAGATTTTAGCAAAGTAAATCGTGCTGAGTTTGACATTATAACAAAGGATAATCCTTTGAGCAGTTGAAGTTATTATGTTCTATTAGCTATAAACAAGGGATATACCATGATCATTTTTCCATTAGAAGTGGGTTAGCTGAGGCTATAATGGAGTACACAGTGTTTTAAGATCAATGCCACCACAGATTAACTGTACCATTTATAGAGAGACATTGAAAGGGATTCCCAGTACTTGGTTTCTCCAGATGTGCCACATTCTGATAAAAAGTACCCAGGAAACGCAGCCCATGGCTGAGCCTACAGCTCGTCCCCACAGGGGAAGGAAACCAGCCAGAGTAGCTTTGTCTTAGCCATAGTCCAAGGTGACTCTTTGGCTCCTGTGACCCTTGAGTTCTCTTTGTTTCCTACTTGTTATCTCCCTTTTCCTGTAGGTTAGAGCTTTATGAGGACTCTTGATTAAGGAAGAAAGAAAAAAGAAAAAAAACCTGCAATTGATTACCTTTATTCTGATGTAAAAATGTTTCCCCCAGTCAAAGTTTATTTTTGTATTTCCACGTGTGTTTTAGACTTGTTTCTCTGTGTCTGGCAAACATAGTTGCGAGTGGATCATTTTGAAACTGGATGTTGTCTAGTGCTTTTCTCTCCCTGGTGTCGAGTTTGTGGTTACTCTACTCCCATTTTCTTTTATTTCAGACCTGCATTTAAGCCTGGAGAGCAATTTGTCTGGGCTGCCCACTGGCTGAGAAGCAGGGCATGCAGGGCGTGCTTGCTGTCTGGCACTTGGCAAGTCCTCTCAAGGATACCTGTTCTGGAAGGAAACAAAAAAGGTTCTTGTTACTGTATCCTCTGAAAGGAAGGGCTGGCATCAAACAAATGTTCCCATGGTGCTTTCTTGTCTTAGTGCAAGAACATAAAAATGTGTTTTCACATGGACAGTGAGTAGGAGAGATGCTGCCATGGACTACAACTGGACATTGGCAGTTGGGCAGACATGGAAGGAAGAGGGAAAGGACATTGGCTGGGTAAGTGATGGAACAGATGACATACAGTCCAGACTTCATAAAATAAGGTAATTCAAATCTCATCTCATCAAGAGTATGTTCATTATGAAGCTGTATGCCAGTTTTCCTTCTTATTCTCAAGGAAACAGCAAGTTTTCATGGATGGAGAGGAGTCTAGTTTTGACCTAATGAAAACTGAAATAAAATTGAGAGTAAGCTTGAACAATCTAGGAGCATTTAACTGGAAATGGTAAGTGGGGAATCTAGGAAGAGCCACAGTTGTTGTTCATGTGATGTTCTCTTGTTTGCAGATCAAAGATCTCATTATAGTCAATTAGCAGGAGGATGGAAATCAAAGCAAACAACTTTCATTATTCTTTTTCGTAACAAGTTTGTGCCTGAAAAAAGAGGCACTAAGACTTCCACTGGTGAAATCTGTGCAACGTATTTCTCCTTCAGTAGGCCCTTGGTGGGAAGGATTTCCAAGGTATTTCCAAGGAGTTTTAGGAACCAGCTCATGTTCTGAGGTTAAGCACACCTCACTTTGAGGGGTTATATACACCCTGTACTGCAGGGCAGCAGGCATGAATGGCAGGAAATAAAGTAATTCAGGGAGAAAAGTCGTTCATTCAGCAGTCATATAATTCGAGCGTGGAGGCCACTGGTATAAATAAATGAAAGCAATTTATGTATGTACATAAAGAACAGTGTGAGATTCCCATTTGTAAAGTCGTGTAATGTACTACAGAGGCTTTTTAGTATGAAAGAAAGACATCAGAAGCAATTCTGAAACATATAAAGCTGACTGATTTTGTGTAATGCTTCCCCAAAAAGAGCCATGTGAGAAAACAAGGCATCAGTAAAGGGTATTGTAAAAGATATTAAAGCAGCATACTAACAGAAAACCTGGTGTGTATTTAGCCAGTATTTACAAAAGGACTTATGCTCCAAAATTACATTCAAACAGTCCAACTATGGGACTTCATTGCTTCCCACTATTTGTAAAGAAGTAATCTTTCTAATTTAAGATACATTCAAAAAACTTATTCAGGCAGTAAATACTGATGTTATTCAGACAGTGAGTTATACTCAAAAGCATTTATAAACTGCATGAAGCAAAACGGACTTGCCTTCAGCATGAGAAACGGATGCTCTCCCCCAAGAGCTACATAAAGATAAAATCAGGAAGTTCCACCTACCTTTCATCTATTTTTTGTATTCCCCAGATCACCTTATAAACACTGCTAGTTCTTGATGGAGATTTATAAAAATCAGCTCCATTATTTATTTCTTATGGTGTTGGTGAAAAGCACATATAATGTTTCTGCTTGAGATTCTTGCATTTTCATCTTCATGAAACAAGCTTTTTTTGCTTGTCGTGTTAAACAAAATGGCCTATTTAATTTTGAGACAAGTTTTGAGCAAGAAAATTCATTGAACAGTTGTGTAAATTCTGTAAGATTCAAACATAACGCAAAAATAAAAGGTGCGTGTTGTAAAAATATAAAATAGATATACACTAGAAATAATGTGGCTCGAAGTGTTTAGTTGTTAATGTATTATGAAATACAAATCAGATAAACATTGTCCAATATGTCAGATTTTGTAACTATATCAAGAACTCCAGCTTCATACTGATAAAGTCTCAATCTATAATTAATTTTTAGTAAAGCAACATAATGTGTATATTAATATTTTAATATAGTAAATGCTTGGAGAGACAAAGGAATGACATTTTAGTAGGCAGAGATATGGAGACACTACACTTGCTGGCCAGATCTTAGTTCCCCTTGGGGTCCTGAGTTTGTAGCCCATTAAGCACATTTTTGGTTTTGACTTTTCCTAAAGAGCAAGGCACATAAACTCAGCCTGAACTTTGAGATAACACTTCTGTGTTTTGTTCCTCTTTAAAATCATTAAGTCATTTCAGTAGGGGTTTATCTGCTGAGGTAAAGGAGAAGAATGTTTTCAGGCAGTAAGAGAGGAGCTCATGAGTCAGGTTAACGTAGTCCCACGTGTTTCTGCAGTGCTGCACCTCCTTCCCTCACCCCAAATTGATTTTACACTGTGAGTAGCGAAATTTGGCCTCAGCTGAAATTTAATCACCTACCCAGAGACCAAGGCAAGACAAGATGGCAGATTTGATGGCTTTTGTACTGTCAAAAAAACTTCTGCAAGGGTCTGGAAGTAGCAGGAGTAGCCACAGTGAAGGAGCCACATCCCTGCCATTTACATTTGAGTTACAACTTGAGTGACAAACTCAGAAAATGCCATCGTTGAGTGACGGAAGAGTGAGCACTAGGAATGCATAGGACAAGAGGAGCATGTTTTAATTATGGCTGGTCTGCATAAAAACTGAGAAAAAACTACACTGGAGAATTCAATCAGTCTGTTGTGTAAAATTGCCTTGAGCAAAAAAACTGGAGTAACTTCCACATTAGGGAGCTTAAGCTATAATTTAGCAAAGTTAAAATTCATGTAATCCTATCATCTTTTATAAAACACTGGAATTAATATTGTTTGAGAAAATAAAAAGTTAATCAATATTGCACCTACGAAAATTAATACTGTTCACACAAATAAGATCAGCCAAAGGCAGCATGTACATCTTAATCAGGGAACACAAAAGCAAGAGCTCTGGGGGGAACCTGGAGTGGTTGTCTAGGAAACAGCAACAAAAAAAACAGCATATGAATTCTGCTGTTAACAAGCAGTCAAGGTTCACGCAGACAGTACAACTTTGCAAGGGGCAAATTCTGAGAATTAGAATCTCTTCTGAGAATTCCCAGATAACATAAAGTTTTGGGAATGTCACATCATTTAGACCAACAGCTGTGATCCAACAAGCAAAAAAAGCCTGCAGCACTGCAGGTAGCCCAGGCCAGTCACCACACCTTGCATACAAATTTTTCATTTTTGTGAGTGGCTGATTTTTCTCAAACCATCCACATGTAAATAAACACCAATGAAAGTCTGACAGTGACATATTTATTGTAGGTGTTAAATCTGTGCATGGCACTTGTAAGACAATATTGAGAACCAGCACATAGTATTGTACTTTCCCAGTTGTAACAAGCTGGTGGGATGAGGTACTGGCAAAACATCATTAAAATGTATATATTTGCTTGTTTTTAATTTCACGCACATCTTAACTTTCTTCAGGTCAATCTGAAATGTCAGACGACTGTGACACACAAAATTCTTTTATATTAGATGCCCTTGAGTTTTGTTCCAGTCAATTATTGGTTTTACTTGTGAAAGGCAAATTGAGAGTTCATGAACAAAAATTGAATCTGCAAATTATCTTGCCATCCTGGCTATCTACATTGTCCAGGGGTCAGCATTAAAGGATGAACTCTGTAAGTTGCTGTGTCTAAACAAAACAAAACAAAACAAACAAACAAAAAAGTGTAGTCTCTGGGGTTTTTTTTCTTCCTCTCCCATTTGCAGCAGGGCAGTATTATGGAAAGTTGAAAAATTTAAAGTGTTATTGGTTGCAACATTTTTTTCTGTCATCTTCTTTGACAGGTGTTTTGGAGCAAGGATATCAGTACCTGAAGAGAGTCTTTTTACTGTAGTCAAGGAGCAGTTCCCTGTGTAATGTTGCAGCCCCCATGAGTTGCCTCCTCTCTGAGCAGCAGGTGCCTGTGTTATCTCCGTGGTGCAGGAGGAAAGGCCGATACGATAAGGGGTAATGCCAGTTTCCTTGACACACTTTGTGCCATCCTCCTGAATTTCATCTCCTCTTGGATCCCTCTCAACCACCCCACCTCATGGAGGTAGGTAGTGAGCAGAGCTGAAACCTGAGGAGACCAACAGCAGTACAGATCAGTCCTGCGGCTGGTGAGAGCACACGGGGTCGGTGTGTCCAGGCAGTTCCACGGGCTCCGAGCCGTTTGTGCCCGGGCACAGGTGGCG
This sequence comes from Neopelma chrysocephalum, assembly GCF_003984885.1. Classification (NCBI taxonomy): domain Eukaryota; kingdom Metazoa; phylum Chordata; class Aves; order Passeriformes; family Pipridae; genus Neopelma; species Neopelma chrysocephalum. The sequence continues at coordinate 1,110,148 of NW_020897724.1, forward strand.
TTTGGCTGGTGTGAAGTGGGAGAATGCCCAGATGGGTGAGCGCCTTCTAGCCCTGCCCCCGCAGGCAGCCCAGCACCGCCCTCAGATGTCTGGAACAGGCTCATGTGCCCTTCAGCCGCTCTCTTTTCCAGCTGAAATCAAAGTTTCAGGCTTTGTCACAAGCTTTCTCCCCGCACAAAGCATCTGCCACCTTCTTGGCAGCAGAGAGGTTTTCTCCTCCGAAAGGTCACCTCAGCTCCCAGCTGCCACCACTGGCTGCCTTTCAGGGCTTCTGCGGAAACTTTTCCGCGTTCGTCAATCTCAAGTCTTCCCATGCTTTCTTCCCGAGGGGGTGCCCTTCTCCAGCAACCTTCTGCAAATTTAAACTGGAGTGATTTTTCCCTGCTCGCCCTGCCGCAGGTAACAGTGAAGGGCAGCAGCTGCCCCGGCCGCCCCTCAGCCGCGGGGAGCTGCGGCCCGACCTGGAGGAGCGGGCGGAGGATGGAGACCGCGGCGTTTGCCGTGCGAGTGTCTCCAGAAAACACGGTTTAAAGCAGCTCCCGAGGCTCCCTCCTCACAGAGGCCGTGGGTGTGTGTGCCCGCATTTCCCTCCCAGCCGGCCGGGTGCCGCCCCAGCCGTGCCCGCGTTTCTCTCGCAAGTGCCCCGGCGTTGTCCCTCCCGGTCGTGCCCGGGTTTCCCTCACGAAGGTGTTCCCAGCCCTGGTGAGGGCTCAGCGCTGCCCTGAGGAGCCCTGCCCGCCTCCCCTGACCTCCCCTGGCCTGGAGGACGTTAATGTGAATAATTTTTTTAAAACACAGCTTGCTGCCTGAGGATAACCCCACCAAGGATCCAGAGCTGTACATGGAAATGGAAAAGGCGCTTTGGGAAGCAGGGAAGTGCCGTGTCCCCGGCGTGCCGGGGCTGGCGGCTGTGGGGCTGTGGAGAAAGGCAGCAGATGTTTAATGTCTGGCTGTTCAAAGGCAAGTGCCACGAGGCTCTTCACTGCTCAGCCCTTCGCGGTATTTCCCTTATGGCTGCCTCGCTTCTTTTGTTCTTCTTGGCAAGTTGAACGAGGAAGGAACTCGTGAATTAATAGAGGAGGAGGTGTCAAAATTTAAATGAATTTTTTTCTTGCTAGTATTTACTCGATTTGCAACACTTGTCACTGAGGGAAGTAATATAAGTTACTCATAAAAGAGAAATCCTATGATTTTTAATGTGAGAATTGATGAGGCGGAAGGTTCTGAAGGAAACCTGCCTTTTTCACCTCCTCGTTAAGATCAATAGTTGCCCTTTGTCCCTTTGTCTGCTCTCACTGTTAATGTCATTACCTCACTTGGCAAAGGGTTCACTTCTTTTTACAAAAGCCCATAGCAAAATACTTGAATTAACTTCATAATTGATTTTGAAACTTATAGTCACAACTCATTTCTAAACATGTATTTGTGCTATAGATGGAAAAGGTGAAAAAGTCCGGAGAGCAGAAATCTCAAAGCTCTTCAAAATTAAGCCAGAAACCTCTGTGATTTTTCTGTTCAGTCCCTGTTACAGACTCAATGATCTTTTGTCTTTGTGTATATTTGTTTCTCCCTTGGTACTCCACTTCAGCAGCACTCACCTGGCAAATTAATCTAAAATGAAGTTTGCAACCATATGTCTGAAGTTTCCAGGCCTCAGAAGGACTTGATTTGTGGTATGGGACAAGATTCAATTCAGATGCAATTTTTAGTACAAGTTTAAGTAACAGCACTTCGTAATTCTTTAGCCAATTATATCTAACTGCTCACAGACTACCTGTCGTATGTGGTTTCAGTTAATTGTATAGCACCCTATCAAACTGGTAAATACAATTTTCCTCAACTTTTGATTGACTGTAGGAAGACAAACAGATATGAATAACCTTCCTGGTATGACACATGGGATTGCAGTAAGAGTATGGTTGTTATGTTTCAGTTGTATCAATATATTATGGATCAGCATTGCAAAATAAGCCCATTAACACAATGGAGAAACAGGAAATCACTGGCAGGGCAAGGAAAAGAATTTATGAATACCATTTCCTAAACCTTCACTAAACACTGTTATCATTAAGATCTCAAAAATAGAGCATATTGTTCTTCCTAAACTGTGATAGTGTATTTTATTCAAAGTTTGCATCACATATTGTAATGTATTATGGAAGATGTTAACAAAGCAGAATTTCTTGAAGAAATGACAACCTATCATGCGAAGGCTGCTTTATTTGCAGTGCCTATGAGTCAGTGGACTGACGATACTGTCACTTGTTGGAAATTCTAAGTGGAAGAGGCTACAAAAAACTCAGGTCTGTAGCTTCCCAGTTGTATGCAAGGAATGTGCTATCTGATAATAGGAAATTACATAAATATGTAAGCACATAATTTTTTAAGCATCCCTGGAAACAAGTTTTGCCCCCTGTTGTCCTCTTTATGGGGCAGGTGAAATGTGCATCAGATACAAGTGAGTCTGTAAATTCCTGTAGAAGAAGCCTGACCCTGACTCTCTTTCATTGTGAAGGGGTTTGGACAACTTCTGTCTTTGAAAAAGGAATACAGAATTCCTCTGAGTGTTAAATGAATGAAAAATAATCTCTGTTTGGACTATGAGGAGTTAATTAGTTTTCGAAACATGTAAGAGAAATGAGTTCTCAAAACATGGAACAGAACTCTCCAGCGCCCTCAGTAAAATGGACTAGAATATCTTTCATAGCTTATTGTTTTCAGGTGATCTGCAGCATGATGGCTGTGGAGTAAGAAGATCCCACCTGGTTCAGGTTCCTGGTTCCTGTTAAAAGTGGTGATTAAAAAAACTCAAACAAACAAACAAGCAACCAAGAATCCTTGATTCTGTGCTAGTTAGTATGTGGCATACTGCAAACCAGCAAGATAACTATGGCTGGTTTAGTTAAGAAAAAACTGTGGTGAGCATGTTGGAAAATGGGATAGGGAGATAACCCTCACAAACCCCTAAATATTACAATAAAAAAAATATACAATGAGTACAATATTGGTCTCTGCTGCTTTTAGATGTGGGAGGATAATTCTTCCATTATAATTCAGGGAGCAGAGGCAGTCACAGGCCATATTTTCTCATTGAGTATTGATGGGCTGTATTTGTACACATTGGTTGGGAGTGTTTTGGATCATTATAGCTATGCCTCTTGTGAAGTGTAGGTGTTTGCATTCCTGACTCTCACAGAGCTGTGAGGGCTTGGAAAAAACCGTCTCTGAGCTAGCTGGTGTTGAATGTGCGTGTGTGGGGCTTTCTTTAGCAGAACTAGAATCTTTGCCAAACTCTTGGGTAATGAATGAACCCGCTGAAAGCAGAGGATGTAAAGGTTAAATAGAAGGAGGAAGGTAGACCAGTGCACGTTTCTTGAGGGTTAATTATAGGGAAGTTCAGGAATTCAAGCATTAATCGTTGGGTTCTGTGCATATTTATCATGAGAAATTTTTGGGTACCTTGGAAGTGCTGTGTCTTCTCTCCTCCTCCACAATAACCCAGAACTCTATGCTAGGTTTCTTCCTCATTTTTTTCTGTGTGAAGAGAAAGCTTGTGCCCTTCCTATGAAGATCATGAAAAGGGTAATTTTCCCCTCTGATTTTCCTCTGCATCACTAAAGTAGAGACACTGGGTTGACTTCTCTTTAGAAGATGTGGCTCCACCTCTTATTTCCACAGTTTCTATACATAGAAAACCCACTTTCCTGTTTCTCTAGGAACTTGGGGAAGTTTCTTTAGTGTTTGAAAATGAAGCGTCATCTTCCTTTCTGCATGAGAGCGCCCAACCTGATCTTTTGGCTGCAGTGGGAAGGAAGGAGGGAAGTGCTGTAAAACACCCAAGGCTGACATCACAGCCTCTTGAGGGATGTTTCCCATGTCAACAACACTCTTTGGGATCATTGCCTGAACCCGGGGTTTGCATGATTTCACACTTCCAGAGTGATTTGTGAAATTGGTTCTAAAGTCACTTAGTATGAATTTTAAGAAGATAGGGCATCATCAGAAGCAGACCTGCTGTCCCTTGGCTGTTAATATCAGGAAAAAACTATCCATAGACCACGGAGACCAGGAGCTGTAGTGAAATTTGGTGGGGTTTCCAGTTTCTTTAGCTTTTACATTTATTGAGGTAATTCTTATTGAGTAAGTCTCTACATTTTTATCCTCTTCTAGGGTTTATCTTCCATGTGTTTGAAGTCAGTGAGAGTGGGATTTCAGAGATGTATCTGTTGTTGCCATTGGACACCACATTTCCTTAGACTTTTCATTCTTGCTGTGGTTACTTGGTCCCTTTGATCTTTCCTTGCACCTGCAATATTTCCAAGCAGTTCAGGAATAGCCAATACCATTGATTTGATTCTGACACTGTTGGTAATGGATACTTTGTATAGATAGATGATTTAATCATAAAGCTGCAGAACAGAAATATTCACATATTATTTCTTCTAAAAGAAGTTCTGGTCTTTAAAGGGTTTTTATCAAACTTGTGTGTGCACTTCCAAGTATTGGGTTTTCTAAACTATGAACTGCACAGGGTAACAGGCTTGCCATTAGCTCTGTTTGCTTGTTTTTCAACAGTAAATAGCAAACTAAATATTAAACTGAAAATTACAAACAAAAATTTTAAAAGGAGAATATGTGATGCAAACTCTGGCTTCTGGAAGGAAAAAGAGAAGAAAATAAAATAGCCAGATTTCCCAAATGTACATTTAATCCATTTCTTGTCTGTATGAATGCATTGTAGACTGTAAATCTCTATTTCCTCATATTCCTTTGCTACCTCACTTTTTATGACACATGCTGGATTCAAACTAAGACTAAGCTTTGTGACTTTGCTAATCTTTTAGTTCAGATTTGCATATAAACAGTAAGTATACAGCCCCAAAAGGAATGCAAATATTGCATCTATGTCATAATTAGCATTAAGGCATTTAAGAAAAAGGGAAAACAGATTTATGGGTCTGTTATATGAAAAAGCTATTTATCATTATAGGTCTTAATTCAAAGTTGTAGTCAGCTGAGTGGTGGTTTTGCAGATTAAATACTGGGGATGAAAAGAAATACACCTCCCTTTTGTCATAAGCTTCCCTTATGACAAGAATGAACTGTCTTGCTTCGTACAGTGCTCTACTAAGATATCAAGTGGGATTTGCTTGTTCATCTGTGGGGCAGTTACTCTGTAAAATGTTTTCATCCATTTCACAGACCCATCAGTAACAATGAAGTGTTGATATGTCTAATTATACAAGGTGGGCTGTCTCACAGTTCCTGTTCTCAGAATTGTGTAGGGTCAAGGAGGCTCTTGATGTGTTCTTAACATTATTTCCATATTCTTTAAATGCTTTGCAAGTTTATATAAGATGTATTTTTTTTACTAGTTTTAAAAGAAGAATCTCATCCTTAAGAAACTTCATGTTTTCTTGCAAATTTCTTTTAAGATGAAATCAGAAAAATTAGGTGTCTCCCTCAAGGAATTACCTTTCAGTTAAAAAAAAAATCTTACAAGAATTATCTTTTGATAGGCTTTCCCCCAGGGCTTGCTAGCTTACAGAAATCTGGTTGTCCTATGAGGATTGTGTTTCCTGTCTTAGACTTTCCCAGCTCCTTACTGCCTGTGATAGACCTTTCAGATTTTGCATCTTGTAACATTTTTGTGGTGAAGTGTACTGGGAAAATATTCCTGCAAGAAACATTTCTTTTATGCACCTTCGGTTCATGCTCACTGGTGAGCATGCTAAATTAATTTGGTTGCTTAGATCCACCACCTGGGGATAATGAAACCCTGCAGTGTGGAGGAGAGGCAATAACACTCTGCTGTTTATCATTTCTCTGACCATTCCTTGGGAGTTCTGTTGTTGATCATAACACTGATAACAGTAGAAATGCACAGAGACTCTTGCTGGGTGACTGTGCAGCAGCATCCCTGTAATCTTTGTTTTCCATTCGTGCCATTGAGATCTCATTTCTCATGGTGGCTCCATTAGGTTTTGAATGGGAGGATCTTATGCTGTCCTTGAAACATCTGCATGCAGTCCCCCTCTGCTACATGACTTCTTATGGGGAAAATGGCTTTACTGTTAATTGGATCTCTAACTGTTGATTTTTTCTGGAAAGTGTCTTTGACATGTAGCAGAGTGTGTCTGTAACACCCTCACAAGCTGTGCCTCAGTGTGAGGGGAGGGACAGAAACATTCCATTGGGATTTTTGTGTTACCTGCAGAGTTCACATTGAAATAGAAAGGGACCACCTGCATCTGTTCTTTTGATGACACGTTTTGACTGGTGCAGATGGGGTGAACAGGATTTGACCTAGGAGCACATGTGTGAAAGGTGACACAGTCTCCTGCCTGTTCTTTGGGCAAACTGCTTTAAACTGTGATGAACATCCAGCCAGTCACTCTTGATGAGTATTGCTTCAAATTACCTAGAACTTTGTGTTGTTTTTTTTTTCTCATTTCTGTTCCTTTTATAATCAGGCAGGCAGAAACCTTTCCTTTGATCAGTCATCTTTCTATTTTCTTATTCCTTTACCCCCAGGTACCAGCTTTTATCATTTCCCACAGCTTTGTGCATACAAACACTATAAACAAGTAGTAAAGTGTCTGAGTCATCAGATATAGTTCCTCAGGGAGTCCTGCAGAAGAGAAGCAGATACTGATTTTTGCTGCTGTTGCTGTGCTTATGTTAAGAGTCCCATGACACTGGTCTGGTACTCATTTATAAGAAAAAAATTCATAACCAGATGAAGAAATTCAGGAAAATCAGAATATTTGTAATCTTCTGGTGGGTCTTATGTGCCTGCTAAAAACCAGATGCATATATAACAATAACTCTTTCCCACTGGGTTTTAAAGCAAAAGTGGGAAATAACTGCTGTCATTAACAACTACTAGATTTGCATATTTATTATATTATGCCAATGAAGAGCAAGACTGTGAATAAACTAATGTTACAACTGACAAGGGATGTTTTTTGGCTGGTTCCTTATGTGGAATCTTATTGCTGTGACAATTGCTGATTTGATGCCTTCCCAAATGCTGTATTTTCAAATAGCTTCTTCCAGGGAAGCCTCCTCAAACAATTCCCTCTAGACTTCATAGCTCCTGCCATAACACAAATTATGTTTTTTCCTTCATTTCTACAGTGTTCTTTGTATTAGAAAATGGTATCTGAAGTCATACATGGATGAAATACAGAAACATTCAATGGAAGGTCCGTAGATTACACATAGACAATCCTTCTTCCAAACTATTTCCTAAGATAACCTTGCAAACTTATGCATCTATCTTCCAGATTTTGGTTATTATTTCTATTGTTGGAAGAGAATTATTGAGGAGTGAAAAATACAGCAGCATTAACCCATTATAATCTTAAAAAAAGTACTTTCTATGTGCAGAAAGCATGAAGACAGAGCACACTGATAAACCCACTAGTGCAGGTGAAATCAGATTTAACATCAATATCATATGGGCATCAGAATCTGGTGTACTGTAAATTATTAAACTTAATCTTGACAGTGCTTCCTGCAGCTTGTGGTCTCGGGGTGATAAGAGCCTTTAGACAGGAGCCCCTGGCTTGTAATAATTTCGTAATGGTGCTGGCTGTGCACTGTCTGTAGCATCAACTAATAAGAAATCCAGCGAAATCCGGGACAGGGCAAAGAGGAAAAGATAATTAATATGTCATAACTGAGATTTTCCTGATGTGGCTTGAAATTCACGGGTGGCAACTGGAACAAGAACTGATAGATTTGCCACAGGTTTCAAGAATTTCCAGTATTGATATCTGTGTTTCTGGGAGAGGCCTGCCCAAGGACATGGATGTTTTGGGCACCCATTGGCAGGGACCTGATTTTCAAAGGTCAGCACTAATGTGACATGTCCCTGTTCTCCCAGACTGTCATCTTTACACCCCATGTAGTGTGTAAAAACTAAAAACAACTCTTTTCTAGCCTCTTGTTTTGAGAGAAACACCACTGTCTCATTGTGATCCTCATCTCACAGCCAACAGACACCTCCTTCAGAGCTTGCTTAACCCTCAGCACCATCTTTGTCTTGTAAGAAGGGACCAGTTAAACCATTGCTTAATGCTATAGCTGATAGTTATTGGTACTGGGTAGCAGTAGAAGCTCCAAAACATACATACTTACCTGATATGATCTTTGTATTCATCTTCAGGACCATCATCCTACTCTGAGGGCCTTGAAAACTGTTATTATTTACAAGAACCTTCATGTGTTTGTATGGGTGTGCACTCTCCAGGCAGGTAAGGTTTTGGTTAATACTGAATGGCACTACATAAATTCCCTCAAAGAAGTTCTCACTTACAATTGGGGGAGGGGGGGGGGAAATCTGAAGTAATTAAATTATGGATTATGTTCTAATAAAATTCAGGGCTTTCCCCCATTGTTTAGCAGGTTTTTAACTTTGAGAAATGTATTTCTTCTACATAAAATATGAAAATGCTGTGAAATAAGCAGCACTCCCTATGAATAATGTGCCAGAAAACAAACACAGATCTTAACAGGTAGAGGTGGGCCTTTGCCAGCACAGAGTGAAATCCATGGAGTGCTGTGCAGGGTCTGGCTTGACAATGAACTGTGTGCAAGCAGGTACTAGGAAGCATTGTTGGACTGTACTCATGCATATATGTACCATAGCTCTTTGCAAGAGTTTAGCTGGGAGAGCATTAAGGAATATGTTACCTTATAATAATAAGTAGCTTATTGATTTTTACAAGAGTTTAACGAGGATAGTGAAAGGAAGACAAGAAGGATCTAGATCGAGATTACTCTTAAGCTTTCTAGTTTGCTCTGCTTGAGTCCCTGGTAGTAAAAAGACACTTTTGACTTCAGGATCATTGTTAATGGAACAGGGTAAATGGAAAAGGCAGGAAAGAGTAAAACTGAGATCAAAAAAGTAACAATCTCAATTATTAAATTGGGCCACATATTTTGTCTTTAGTGAGATGATAAAAAAATTAAGGTTTTTGAAATGTAGTAATGTGGAGCTATGTATTTGTGTCATAACTCAGTAAAAAGAAGTTTTAAAATAAATTTTGGAATTTTATATGTGTTAGTACTTGTACATAATGGTACTGCTGTCAGTGCTGTGGCTTTTGTATTTTTTAACTCTGTATGTTTGCATAGCAACTAACTTTTGTTGGGGAGTACTTCTGTACTAGTTATACTTCATTTGAATAAATACCTCAAGTTCCATGAGCTTCTGAGAACAAACCATGCACGTGTGCTACATTGGAAATAGGCTGAGCTCGGCCAAAGAAACATTTAAAATGTATGGATAGCACTGCATTATTACTGGGAATGCGTTCCTCTCAGTACAGATTGCAGGATACTAAGTTTGACTCGGCAGGAGAAATCTTCACCAATCCTTAGTTGATGCTTATCTTCCAAAAGAAACCTGTTGGCACTGTAGGAGCATCTTGAAAGTATCTCTGGAGTTAAGACTTGAGTAAAACAGCTGTGGAGTGTTTATCCATCATGTTGGATTTCAGAAACAGGTTGGAGGAAGTCCAAAAATACAACTAGTACTATCTAAAGAGAGTAAGTGCATGATATGCCTTGACAGCAAATCCAGCAGGTGAGAAATGTTTATTGAACTAGAAAATTATTGAGCATGAGAACATCCATCCTGCTTCTGTTCAGTTTGACATGGTATGTCTGAGTGCAAGCAAATTACTTGACATTACCAAACTCAAACATGTAAAAAAGTGTCAGGTCCCCAAAATTGTGATCAACTCAACATTTTGAAGCATGTTCTTGGCGGTTTTTTCTTTATTTTGGGGGGCTATGAGCTAATGTGTCACAGAGAGATGACCTTTGTAGGTTATTTCCTGTTATTTTCAGCCAATATAGTGACGAGAAACTTTAAAAAATAAAAAATAAAAGCTGAGATTAATGAATTATTACAAGGGAATATGTTAAAGGACACCCCAGCCCAACAAAAAAGAGCAGGTCTTGATGTGTGTACAGTGGTTGGCAATGGCTGGCACTGAACCAGTTATTTGTTTTCCTTTTTTACCCTACACCTTGGTAATGTAGCTCAGGCTAATATTTTTTCATCTAGATTACAGTATTCAAACATTTTCAAATGTTTGTTGTGTTTGTTTTCCATCCATGGCAATGAAAATTATCCTGGGAAGAGTGTGACAAGGAGCAGGGTCTGAGAACCCCAGCTAGAAATTTGAGTTGATATTAGGGAGTTTTAGCAGTACCCTACACGTGACTTGGTAGCTTACATGAAAAAAGCAAACAAATAAATAAGAAAAAAACCCCAGAGCTCTTTCATTTCTCTTTTTTCATATATATTTTTTGTTTCTGCAAAATTCATTAGAGAAAAAAGCAAGTCAGAATATCTGAAGGTTTACTTAAGGTATACACTCAGTGGAATATGGTTCTAGCTGTAGCTCCTCAATAAGATATAAATGTCTTTTCCCCAAACCCTCATCTTGATAAAAAGATTTGGCAGACAAAATTTGTATGTCTACAATATTAGGCTTCTAGGAGATGAAATACAAAAACATATCTCTTTTTCAAAAGCATGATTCATGCATTCTAGAAGTTTAAACCCGTGGATATTCAAAAGCTGTGATCAGTAGATCAGACTGGCATTCTCTTTGAACAAATAAGACAGGTTTTAATGATACAAACAAAAATAACCTGCTAACAAGTAGATTCTTACAAAATAAGCTCATCCTCATTTGTTACAAAGGACTTCAAGCTCTGTTTCAAGTGGAATGGAATTTTCAGAGTAAAATTCCAGGTTGTTGTAGATGTCAGGACTTCTGTTGTTTGTGGGACATTATGTTCCAGTTTGCCAACTTAAAGACCAGTAAGAAAATGTCTGCAAAATAACAAGGCTCAGGTCGGTGCACTTTTGATATCATTGTATTTTATTTAACAAAAACGGAACAATAAGTGGAGCTGCAATCAGAGGGTGCCAAAACAAAATTTTATTTCTCATAAATATTTTATGCTGGGTGTTGAGGGAAGAAGAGGTTATGTGCTTAGTTCAGCTGAAGTGCATGCTCTGAGCAGGGTTTGGATACATGACCTCCAGAGGTCCCTTTCAAAATCAAATTTTCTCTGTTTTGGGGCTTGATGTATCAACAAAATGTGTCTGCACATATGAAATAAAGTGAAATTGTGATTCTGATGTCTTTGCAGACAACAATAGGAATATTGTAGGAATAGTACGGAATGTTTTGTTGCCTCCAGAGTACTTTTGCACTTGCACATTAATGTATGAGAGCTCATTAACACACCAGAACAGTTCATGGAGGTCCAAAGAGGACACAGTTGGGCCACACTCCTTGACCTACTCCCCAAAAGCTGTGGTAGGTTGTGCTGGCTTTTATTCCTTGGTTAATTTAGCCTTTTCAGGGTTTGCCCATTAGCTGTTTAATAAAGCATATTATTGACATTCATCTACTTTATTATTCCTTACTCCTAGATCATGAAAGACACAATCCTGGGCACTTGTGCTCAACCTGTTGATGGGCTTTGACAAACCCTTCCCTTGGGAGTTGATGTCTCTAATGATCCCTTGCTTACCAAAGGACTTGTCACAGGGTATGTGAGTCTGAATCAAAGTTTTAGGATCACTTATCCTGGGCAGGAGTGTGCATCTTGAAGCCTGGCAAATTCTACTTATTTGAGACTCATATGCACATGAATATGTTACCAAATAACAATGTGAAGGCCAGTATAACCAGCTGCCCTGTGACATAGCTCTCTAGTTGGTATATGAATATGAAATTATTTCAATGAGCTAAGGTTACTTCTTTTTTTCCAGCTCATCAAGAAATAGAAGTATTACATGTGCTTAGAGCTCTAATGTGATTATGTCTCCACAGGATACCAGGATTTAATGTGTTGCATAGGAACTTCAACATATAGTATTAGGCTCTTGCTTACTGTATTTGCAACCACTGTTGGGGTGAAAACTTGAGCTGACTCCAAAAATAACATAGATTTCGTTTGAATATTACAGAAGAAAAGAGGATTCCTTGATTGTCATGAAAAAGGTGTCACAGTCAATGAGGCACATTGTAGAAGCATAATTAGTCAGATGATGATCTAGCATTTGCAGGTAGGAACTAACAGATTTATCAGAGTGGCTTAAGCAAGTTAATTTGGCTGCCTTAATCTATGTTTCATATAATTGCTATGACAAAAAAGTAACCCAGTTTAATTTTAATGCCCAAGAAGCCAAGAGAAATTTTCATTATTTAAAATTAAAAATAGTTCAAATCAGTGAGATAATATCAAAACAGGGCCTTGTAATATTATTCCAGCCTCATTTCTCCAGAATCCAAAGTAGTAAAAATTTCCAGTAATTCTGTAATTTAGTTATGATCATAAGCACACTTTAAATTGGATTAAAGTTAAGTTCCAGATTAATGTTTCCTATTGCACCCCTCAGGCTGCTTCTTTTGTCCATATTCAGTTTTGATAGCCCTATATGCTGACAGTTCTTGTATATACAAAGGAGAAAGCAATTTGGAGGGCAGTGATCTGGTTCATCCTAATGGATGGTTGTCAAAATTAATTTTCCCTGAGTTCTTGCCCTGTAATTCTCAGTGAACTCAGTGATACTATAGGCCAGTCTCTATTCAGATGAAAACCACAGTGTCTGAAGATGGGCATTTGCAAGCAGAAATGTATAAATATTTTTGAAACATTTAAGTCTCTATGCCAGCATTTGCTTTCAGAAGTGTCACCTTTCATATGCAGATCCATTTGCTTCTCTCTCCTCGCAGTGCAAAAATAACCAATCCTAAATAATTGCAGATACTATATTGTAGGACTTCAGTAAGCTGTAATCAGCAAACAAAACAACTTGCAGTTACTCCAATTCCTGTTCTTTGCTCTAAAGCACAGTGTGGTTATTGCAGTTACTGACCATCCCAAAAGCAGAATTCCAACCCTCTGCACTTGCAGTGGAGCACTGAGTCCAAGCATTCCTGAGGCAGCTGGGATAGGATATGTGGTTCAGTAGCTCAATTTTCCACGTTCCACAACATCATCAGTGTTTGCCAAGACCTTTCCCACAGAGTCCTGCTTTGGCTGAAGAACCAAAATGGGATGGAATCACAGAAACTCCTGGGGATGGCTGGTGCTCAGGTGATTTTGAAAACCTGGTCAGTTATTTACGGCAACAAAATGAAAAAAAACCAAGTGCTTGTCGTGGGAATTTTTAAAAACTTGTTGTAAAATTACTTGGCAAATCTCCTTTTTCCTAGGGTTGCCACCATCTTCTACCATTGGTCCTTCCCAAATCTGCTACTAGGTAACTGATGTAAAGGACTAAAAAGGAGAGTGGTATGTTTTATGTTTGGTAAACACTACAGCAGACACAGAGCTTGAAAAACAGTTACTGCAAATGTGTCTGGCCAGCCAAATTGTTCTGCTGTCCTTTCTGAAGCCACAGATACACCCTGTCCTCTAGAGGTGCTGCCCTATTTTCTCTCTAGCCTTCAGATGGATGGAATTGTGGGGAGACTGAGAGGACATTTGCTATTGGCACAGAAATAAATGCATCAGGCTACAAATTCTTACAGCCTATTGAAGAAAACCTATCTGTCAGCACAGTGGTGGAACAAAGCTGGTCCAATTCCTCTTGTATGACGGGCATCTATTCTGTGACATGGAAATGTTAATGCTTCCTGCTGCTTTTAAAATCTGTCCCTCATTTTGACTCTGGGTTTCAGTCTTTTGAACAAAAGCTTTTTTTTTTTGTTCAACTCACTCAATCACCCAGATTTCTTTAGTTGTATTATACCACCTGGAAAGGAAAAAATGAAATATTTACAGAAAACTGCTGTCTGCTAGAAGTGAATTATCAGATCCACTTTTCTTGGCACAAATGTTGGAAAGAACTTCATAAAGATTTTTATAATTTTAAGCTTTGACAAGTTTAATCAATAGTTGTGTGGAGGGTTTCTGCAAAGCTCACGCAGTGTGTGGTAGCTGACAGAGGTGTCCCTGTGTGTGCTGGGCTAGATGGCAACGTTGAAAAGGCTGCCTGTGCCTTAAAGCAGACACTGGTAGGGTTAAAAAAGTGCATGTGTTGAATACAAGTATGAAAAGGTCTGTTTCTCATGCTTTTTTTCCTCCATGTGGGACATTTTCATAAGAAACCTGCCTTGCTCCTTGGGCAGACCGTGCTCTGTGCTGGGTGGCAGAGCCCTCAGGACCCCGATCATCTCACAGTTAACGACCCAGCCAGACACCAATCTGCTTTACCTGCCTTCAGCTGGGGAGCTCTCCAAGGGACTCGTCCTGCAGAAGTGTTGTCAGCCTGTTAACCAGGCAGATCAAGTGCTGTGTTTCAAGCAGAAGATGCTATGGTGAGCTGGACTGGTTTGGGGATTGCTTTCACTACTTTACTTTCTTGCTTTCAATTTCCCTGGAACGGTATCACCCAGCAGAAAGTGGCAAACATGCTGCCAGGAGTGAAGTCAACATCATGTGATGAGTGCAGCTGCAATTTGAGCATACCTACTCGGGAGTTTCTCTTTGTTAGCACCCAGTGTAGTTAATGTGCAAAGATGAGGGGGAGTTCTAATTATGCATTTACTGAATATAACATGTCATAAGATCATTGACAGCTAATCAGAAACTTCCAAACTTGTTCAGCATTCAAAGACAGCTCGTAACCAAATATAAACTTCAAATTTATGCCTTTGTAACGAACCTTATGTAAATTCTGTGTTCAGTGACCTTTAATGAAAAACACACCAGAACTTTAGAAGAATCAAAATGTTGACTATTTTCCTCTTGGTCTAATTCCTTTAGAATAAGCACAAGAGCTTTTAGAAAAAGTTCAACAATTTAATTCACTAACCAGACCTACAGCATTTGATTTTCCTTAGTTCAGAGTAGTAAAGTTCTAACTTAGAAATAGGGTAAGGAAATAAAATTACTTCCACATGTTTTGGTTGATGTTAAATATTAGGTATTGAATTTACCCAGCACCTTTGCTACTTTTGCACTGTGCTTAGTGAAATTCAATGTCCAGGAGCAGAGATGATGGCAGGCTGGCATTTCTGAAAACAGCCCTTCCAACCAATTTGATACCAGGTCAAGTAATCAAATTAGCATATTTTGGAGGATTGCTAAGATTTTAATTTCCTCCTCCTTTGATGTAACTTAGAAAGTGGCTAACAATTCCAGCACAACAAAATGTTTTTGAATAATGTATCTCAGGGCTTTTAGAGCCTTAATTTGAGTGAAATTTAGTTCTACTTGGCAAAGGCTGTAATACTATTCAAACTCATAAGGCTTTTTTACTAAAAAGCTTTCTCTGCTAAATGGTTATTTTTATCAAGACTTTTAAGTGCATTAAAATGCATTAGTCACATGTCTTGTTCAGTACTCATCACTGAATATTAGCTACTCAGGGCTGAGGTGATAAAAAGGTGCAATGCACTTGAATATTCAGTAGTACATAACTTGCTGTCATGGCACCAGTTTTCAGGGACAGTTCAGTCAAGGCAAGTTCTGTCTGGGAAAAAACCTACCAGACTATCCCTTCTTTTTGCTTCTGTATTGAGCCCCTGAATGTGGAGAGCTGGCTGGACAATTCCCCTATTTCTGAGCAGAGGTCTTAATTTAAAATAATGTTACTGAATCTAAGTTGTCACCATTAGTGTCCGAATTCACAAGAGTCTTCTGGAAACTTGGCTTGCCCTGTTCCCTCTGTGATGCTTCACTGTCTCTTACCATAAGGAATCCTATGCACAGTTGGATGCTCTGTTAAGTTTCTGCAGTGAAAACACTGGGCATAATTTAGTTTTCTGGTAGTATTAAAGTAATGAGCCAAAACTGAGCATAAATGTGAAGAAAAGGTTGTGCGAGTTCCCCAGCTGAGAAATAAATGGTACTGATGGATGAGCTCTGTATTTGCTGGGGTTTTATTGTGTTAAACTGTGCGGTTTCCAAGTTTTTTTCTTTTAGCTTGATGATTCTTATTAACTGAGAGACTTCATAATGAAGCCTTTCCCCCCCTCCCGACCTGGCAAACACTGATGTGCATGTTTTTAAAAAAATGAGTAGCTATAATTTGTTTAGGTGAAGTGTTTCCTATGGTCTTGTGTCAGGCTACTCCAGTGTTTTCCTACAGAGAACACAGTTCATGTTTAAAGCAACGGATGGGCTGACTGGTCAGTGCAGAATAATGAAGACGGTAAGAAGAGATTTATTTCTCTTAAAATATGTTAAATTAAATATTAATTGAAATTAAAAATTGATTGTATTTTCCAAATAATTCCCTTTAAGTATGTTTTTATAATAAGCAGTGACATTCACCAGTTAGTCAGTGGTGTGTTGGAAGTACCAACAATACTACTCACACAACACTACTCACTACTACTGTGAGTAAAGTATGACACCTCATTTTTTAGTATTATGCTGAACAATTCTGAGTGCTGCCATCAAACATCAGTTTGATCTCTGCCTCATTAACAGACCTGACTTAAGATGTCATTCATTCAGGTTCATGGGAGGAATAATTAAATATCCTTTGTGTGGTGGTAGTTGGAATGGTAAGAAACCACGAGTGAGCCAAGTGAGAAGCTCAGTGAGAATTTCCACTGCACGTGGCAGATGAAGGCTGGCACTGAATATGTGCTTGGAGCTCTATTTCTGCTCATCTTGGAGGCAGAATGTGCCTGTGGCCAGTGCAGAATGAGAGAAGCCCTCAGCAGTAATGCAAAGGAATTACCTCCCCAGGAGAAATGGGGATCTTTCCATTGTAAACAGACAATTTTACAGCAAAGAAATCCTTGGGTTGAACAATCCATTTCTCAAACTAAAGGGCCCAACTAATTCCAATACTGGCTTGTAACTTTACTTAAAAATCATGAGGTAACTTCTGTCCTCTGCACTGTGGCCGTGGTTAAGTGAGATCTGGTTGCAGAGCTGAGTCTGAACATCTGTCAGATCTCTGAGTGTGTCTTAACTATGTTGTCTGGTTTACAGCCAACTCCAATTTTTGTGCTCAGCCTCTGCCAGGCTATGTCCTAGTTTCTAAACAGTATCTTCACTATGTTTCAGTCCCCAGGGGCAGTAGCTACACCAGATTTAATTAAAACTGGGAATGCTAATCAGCAGGTCTTCCTGTAACTGTGAGATCTCACACTGTCCCGAAGTTAAGTGGCTTTTGCCTTCTAATATTGTGGGAAATATTGAAATAATGCTCCTGGGCCACAGATCCCAGAGCCTGCAGTACCAACGTTCTTTACACCTGAAACTTCGGAATAGCAGGAAGTTCATTTGGGGATAGTGTGTCTTCAAACACCTCAGTGCAGGGGTTGCATAACAATTCTGTAAGGCTTTTACTAATGAATATGTGTGAGGAAGACAAAAAGAACCTTGAGTTACTTAATGCCCTTCTCTGCAGTGAATTAGATGACATTTTGTGTTACAGCAGATCCTGTTTCAAGGGCTGGAGACCTCGACTGGGCAGTGCCCAAACCAGGGCGTGGCACCTCTGTGGCCCTCATGGCCTGGGCAGCTGGATCTTCTTCCAGGGTGTGTGCTGTACAGAGGGAAGCAGAAGCACCTTCAAAAGCTAGGAAATAGGAAAATGTCCTGAAGCACAGCAGGAAGTCAGCAAGGTGAAGAATTATTTACTTTGCTGCTTTAAAGAAAAAGGAGGAGGGTGAGGAAGCATTCACCAACAAATGTAAATGCTTAAATTTGCATTGCTATAATGCTGTCTAAGAGTATGGAAATTTCAAGGGTTTTACTTTACTTCCACAGGAAGTTTTGTGTTTATATTTTAATTTCTGGGAACCCAAGGGCAAAGCAAAGCAATTAAAATGTTGAAGACTTAAAAATAAACTTCAGAAGCTTCAAGTAAAATACCTTTAGCTGATTAGTCGTACAATGCATCTTTAATGAGAAATAAATGAGGATTGCATTGTTTCTTTGGATAAGGAGAGGCATTAGATATCTGCGTTGATAATAGAGGGCTTAGAAATAGTCTAACTCAATGACCTGCTTTTCTAGAAGAAAAATAGGCAACTTCTACACAGCCTAATGCACAGATAAGAAAAACAGGGAAACAATAAATTTGTAGAAGTCCCTTCAGTACTTACTAGAGGTAAATTTTAACATAGTCCTGTCACTTTTTTGATCTGTTTGATAAGTATCCATGTTTCTCTATTTTTGTCAAACTGTTACTTTGTCCTGAAGTCTGATTTTAATGAAAACTAATTTATATTAAAAGTGCAGGCAGTAAAATTTAGAATTACTTTTGAATGGCCCGCATGTAAAACACTACCTCCTGTATTTACCCACAGCAAACAAAATTCTATTAAAAACAGGGCTCAGAAAGAGACTTCACAAAATATTCTTCACAGTTATCCATTGTGGTAGTGTATCAAATAAAGGGAATACAAAAAGTCCTTTGATTGGGAAGATTGGCAGCGTCTGTGTTTTTAAATCAATTTAATTTTCAATATGCATTTATTGTCTGGGTTAGATTGCTGGACAGTAAAAAGGAGTGCTGCTCTCTGAACAATAATTGGTGTATTTTAGCTCTCAAATTGGGTCACAGTTAACAGACAGCATGCTCTGTTGTTGCTCTTTCTCTTTCCTTGCTTTCTTGGAAAAGTGATTGAAGCTGTAATCATTCTTGCATTGAGGCAGTGTACTGATAAAAACCAGTATTTTTCATGAATGATAGATCCTCTTCCTTACTCCTGTTTTTGATGGTATTGTATTGTAGAACAACTTAAAGAACAATGTAGAAATCTGCAGTCTGAACAAAATATGCTGAAATGCACTGAATGAGGACAGCAATCCCAGTTATTGCTGGAGTTTAGCTTTGGTAATGAACACTTCACCTTCTGTATGGGACTATGGGAAAATGAAATAAATTGGAATTATTAATCTTACACCATTTTACAGTCATCACATTCCTAAACATGCTTTTTAATCAAAATAGAAGGAATAAGAATAGGGAGGAGGCAATGTTGCTCTACAAAGCTCTTGTGCTACGTCACGTATCTCAAATTGCTCCAACAATTCCATAGGCTGGGTAAAGCTTTGGAGACGGTCAGATCTGTTCCCCTGGGAGCCAGAGCAGCAATGCTGTGGATCAGCCTGCCTTGGTGCTGGAGTGTGTGCACACTCAGAAGGGTATGGTGGGATCTGTGGAGCTGTAAGGATCCTTGCCCTGGCCTGAACAGTGACCATCAGGGCAGTTGGGAACCTGCCTCTGTGGTTCATGGGAGTGTATAATATTAACCAGTGTTTATGTCGTTAACAGTGAACATTTGTTGATGTTGAGTTGCCGGGAGTATCTGTTTGACAAATGCCACTGGCAGAGAAACAAATGGTCTGCAGGAGCACCCCATGGACCTCAAGAGTGCCAGGAGAGGATGGTGCCAACTTCAGCCAAGGAGGGTGGCCAGCAGCACGTCATGAGCTGCCTCCCAGTTTGGCTTCATTTCTCACCCACGTCTTCATGTTCTGGTGCTGTGGGGTGACAGCTCAGGCCCTGACCTGTTGAATTCCGCCCTAACCTGTCTGCACTGAGTCTCACTCATCCTCTCTTGGATTTAATGTATGAGGTAAGGCCACAGGTGTGTGAGAGCCTCAAGGGGATGCTGGCAGAGGACACAGAGTGAGGAACTCCACAGACACGTGGAGTATATGTATGGTGATTGTATCAGCTCCTGTCCTGCTGTAGTAAATGGCTGGAATAACACCTGGTGGGAATGGTGACTCCTTTCTGTAGCTTGGAAAAAATGGAAGAAAAAGAGGCAAAGGGAGTGGTGATGGTAGGGAAGATGCCCTATCCCATCTCTATTGCACTCTTACTGCGAAGAGAGAGTGGAAATTAATTGCCAGACCAGTGAGGGCTGCACATCAGCTTTTATACAGCTGAAGCAAAGTGAGGGGGCTCCACCTCCTCCTCATTGGCTATGACAGACCAAGACTTAGAATTAATAAAAGGGTAAGATTAAGTTCAGCTCAGGCTTTGTAAAAAAATGGCAGAGGATTCATTGTTTTTGTGCTGTGTGTTCTGTCAGCAGCCTCTTGGCTTCTGTGCTTGCAGTGAACTGGAGGAACCACATTCTCCTGTGGTAATATTATCTTTGTCTCACATGTATCCAAATCCAAGCCACTGCTTTCCTACCTGGTGTGCTGTTGACACATTATTCAGCAAATCTCTGGGCAGGCAGGTTGGCTTGTGAAGGGCTCTGATCTTGGTTCATTAGAGCACTATGAGATACCTTCCTGTACTGCTGTGCCTTTTTTATATGGAGAAGAGTGAGAAAGATTTGCATATACACAGATAATGCCATTACCAGTTAATTTAAAAGGCCAAATTGTGTTTTTTAACAATGCTATACCTTTCTAAGCAATGTTCAAGAAAGACAGGGATATATTTACAAGATAGATGTTCCAATTTCTGGCTACCCAAAAGTGAAATAATACCACTATAAATTTAAATAGGACGAGGCTTTAATGGGTCTCCTAGAGAAAAAATAAGGTGTTTATTAGTAGAAATGTACTAAACTACCTGCATTTGACAAAGTGCTAATGGAGGAAATTACTTGTAGAGAAACAAATGAAAATGTCAATTAAAAAAAAGTAATGGCTGTCTGAGTTGTGGGCTGTGGTTATGTCTTCTTTTTTTTTTTTTTTCCGAGCAGTGCTGGATATGTTTTTGTATCGCTTGAAAAGGTTTTAATTTGTCTGTGTTGCCTTAGTTCTGTGCGTGTTCTTGGGGGTTTTCTGGGCCCCCCCCTTCCCCTTCTGTATCTGCTGCTGCTTAGCTGTACTTCATTTGGACTGGAGGCTCATTTAACATTCTGGTCTAATGCTTTTCTTCTATTATATGTTTTACTTTTGCAATTTATTTACGGGGCATTTTCCAATGAAATTGTGTCCAAGAGCACAGTGCCTGCATTTATCAGCTTTGACTTGCATAATCCTCAGCCTGAGTAACAATTAATAAACCCCCTTTATGCCAGGGAGAATGGGATTAGAATGGGTGCAAACTACTCATGACACCTCCCTCCCTGATAAAAGGAAATAATTTTAAGTGCCAAAACAGATAATCCAAAAACTTTTCCAAAGAAGCCCTACAAATCTTTCACGGTTTGCCCTCCTTGCTGTGAGCCTGCTGTTGGCTGTGTGAAGCTGCCAGCATCCATCCCAAGCTGCTGTTGGAATGAACTTCCATGTGGTGGCTGTGGGAGCTGCCATGTGGCTGTTTGCCTTCTGAGAGGCCCATGTTGGGCCCTACATATCTGGCCTTGGAAAGCTTTCCTGTATTAGCCCTTTTTAGTAGATGTCTCATATTTGCCTAAGGAATTTGCCCAGCTGGATGTTATTTTGGTAGTGGCAGCAAACAGTGGACTCAAGTCTTACTGACTTTTTGGAAAGGTTCAGAAGCAGTGTGTTCTTCAATTTGTTGCTTACAAACAAAGACTTCTCTCAAAGACTTTGTTTTTAGTCATTTGCCTCATGCTCCTAAGTCTCCACCTCAGAGTGTACTTAATTATGTAGTATTTGGTTACTTTCACAGGTTGCTCTGGTGTTCTAATATGAATTTTCCACATTTAATAATAGTCATCAAGGTTTATTTTATCCTTTTAGAGGCCTAAAAGAAACCCAAATCAGTTGTGGTCACTGGATTTTTCTCCTCTCTGCCCAGCCTTGAGTCCATTCCCTTGCTCTCTGTTTCACCAGCACTTGGAACTTCCAGTGACATCTTGCTTTAAGGTCAGTCATAAGCTGACACTGACAGAGTTTCAATTACCAACCCTGCTGGACATACTAAAATAATGTCCTCAACATCAAAAGATGGTTTTTAAAATTATAATTAGGGTCTCCATGGGTGAATTGTTTCATAATTTAACATAATATATTTTATTTTTCTTGGCATAAACAACATGAGGTTTGGTGACAACAAGGACCTCTGCCATTTCAAATTAGCTAAGGTATCAGTATTAATTCTGCATTAGCTAATTACCCTGAAAAAGTGATGCAGCAGAATTTGTCATTTATGCTGGTAAAAAAGCATTCCTAGTTTATTTTTTAAGTCTTTACTTCATACAGGAATGTCCAGCCACACACTATGGTTAAAAATCCTTCCCCTGACTGTACTATATGAGTAGTGAAAACATTCTCTTATTTTCCACATGGTTCTCCTGAAAATGAGACTGTGAAAACATTCAACTAAGTGAAACCAGGTGGAGAATAAAAGCAAAATCCTTTTGTTTTTCTCTGAATCAAACATTCCCTGTGCTCAGGCTGCTGTCCTGGGACCACAGTCCCTCTCTGGCCCTGTCCAGCTGCAGGTACAGCCCCTCCCCTGGTACAAGGCAATGCTACTCAGGTGATTTCACAATCTCAGGAGTCCCACAAATCAGGTTTGAAGGAGCCTCTGAGATAAACTGTTGTGACTAAAATGTAATTAAACTGACTCTTCAGCACAGCATTTCATACCTCTCACCATATTTAAATACCTGTAATACCCTCTAGGGAACATTCTTGTATGTGAGTATGCATAAAACCTGAGAGAATGCATCACTGCTCAGGCAGCACAAGGAATGTTCAGTGTGTTCCTCCTCTTCAGGTGCCAAAGCTGCACCAGCTCTAATTCCAGATAACCTATGGCATGGACTGTAATGTTTTCAACCAAATACTTAAAAAATAAAAACAGGGATGAGTTACTCACACGAAGCTTTTTTTTTTAAACAAATCACATACACTTGCTAAAAAAAGGTAGATTGCAGCACATAAACTTCTTTTACAGAATTTATTTTTAATGACTCATTCCAGTGAAGAAAATATATTTTTTAGGGTTTTCAATATTCTCTAATACTACAGGAAGGCACTCTACATTGCATTTGGAAATCAACGCTCTCCCCTTGTCTACGATTCAACAAAGTGACTTCTGACAACAGTATTATGTACAGAACATTCTCCCCATGCAATTATTGCAACTTCTGTAGCAAGAATATATGCTAATTGAATGGTAGTTCAATTTCAAAATGAAAATAGTTGTTTCACATTTAGTTGCTGTCAGTGGCATGTCTGTATTAGCCTCATTTATAGACTTTTCATTGTATAAAACTATATAACAGAAACTATAGAACTATATAACATTATATGAAACCTTATAATGGATATAACAGAACCCCAAGCTGTGACTGCAAACCAGAATGTGTTTGTTCTCCTATTGCTGCTGGCTCCAAAGAGCTCAGAAAGTAAAGCCTGGGAAACGGGGGAAAACACGACACGGAGGTAACAAGGAATGATCCGGAGGCTGCTTAAAGTCAGTGGGAGTCTGCTGATTTCAAACCTTTTTGAGACGAAAATTCTCAGAGCAGTACTTTTCAATGACACATCACCATATTAGCTCTGCTCTTCTTCCATGTTCCTCACAGGTCTCATTTTCAAAAAGAAAAACACGTCAACAACTTTCTTGTTATTGAGGACAACAAATTGAGAGCTGTTCTGGGACACAGTGCAGTCAGGAATCTGTATTTCAGCTTGGGGAAACTTCATGAAACTGTTTATATTTATCTAATATGGAAAAACCCCTTTGATACAGCTTACTTTTGCTTAGCAAGCACATCCAGCAGCTCTTTCTCTATGCCTTGGCTGCTCAGTTCATTTAAACTGTAATATCTGTGAACCAGCTTTTCCTCTGTGACCACCACCACTCGAAGCCCGTGCGTGTCTTCTCCCAGCTGACACCCTATAGCTGATGAAACCACCATTTCCAGTCCTTTGTAGGACCCTCCAGCATTCCTGTGGTAATGTCCAGCAAATACAGCTTTAATGCCTGTTAAAAAGAAAAGGGAGAGAGAGAGTGTATTTAGTCAGCAGTTTACAGGTGTCACGTTTACCTTCATTCTTTACATGCAGCATCAAATTAAAACTAAACCGTTTACCCAAACTTGCATTTTGAACAAATAATTAGTAAACAGAAGTAAATAATTCTAATAGTAATAAATAATTAGTAAAACTTCATTCTGCTCCACTAGCTCTGTTTAGGGTTACTGGACTTTGACTTCTTCATGCTCACTGCAAGGTGTCTTTGTCATCTCACTACTCCTTTGGCTAGAGAGAAGGAACAGTTCAGAGGAAGCAGATTAAAATTAGGTACCTGCCTAAAGAATGATGCTACTCAAACATGAATTAAAAGGCAAGGATAGTGGAGCTGTATTTGTCAATTAACATGAAGAAGATTCACTAAGGAGAGTTTACCCAAGGCCAGTGACCTTAAGAAAAAGGGCAAGACAAATAAAAAACACACATGAGAAGGTAAGTTGTAATCTTTGCTCAAGACATCGGGGGTATCACAGATGGAACAGAGCCAGATACATCAAACAAATCTAATAAAGCAGAAGAGGTTGTGAGTTATAAGAAGAGGGAAAGAAAGATGAGAGCAGCCAGGAAAGGCTGACACCTGCAAGAAGAGTCCAGCTCAGAATGACATGAATTAACATTTATCTAGTATGGGGTACAAACAAGGCAGGTTTATTTTGATCCCCTCTGTATTTTTAATGACTAAAGGCTGTTCTGTTCTTTTGAAAAAAAAATAGATTACTTCTATTTTGGACTATACTGGTGTAAAAAAATCACTCCCATTATAAACCTGAAAGAAATACACTTGATCTGTGGCAGGAGACAACAATATGCTATTTAGAAAATTTCTGGGTAGATCTCATGCAAGTACCATCCCATCTTGGTCAGGGGTATCAGAAAAGCTAAATGACAAGCAGAAGCAGGTAAAGAGGACACCCATAATTCATATTTAAGGCTTTATAATGTATTTTTAAATGCCTGACTGAATCATTGTCTGATTAGCCAAAAGAATGTTTAAAGAAGCCCAACCATTCTTCCCCCCTCTCAGAAGATGATATTTTTTACAAAAAAATTTCCAAATGCTGTCTGATTTTGTCCAACTCCTAATGATCCATGTGCCAGGTCTACATTCCTCCCATCCTCCCCAGTAGCTGTGGGATTTTTGCAGAACTTCTGAAACAATTTGGCATTAAATGAATTGTGTCATTGTCACCTCCAAAACAGTAATTTCTTCTTTTTGTTTCTTCCCTCTTGCAAACACAGACAAACAGGTTGGCAGCTCTACTCACTACCCTGAATGGCCTTTTGGATTGTCCTTGCAAATCCAATTCATGCCACCAAATAGATTAAAGAAAAAGTCATTTTGTTGCTAAGCACTTGTCTTTTCTGTCAAAGTTTGCAAACCCATAGGCAACAGAGTTGGGAGAGAACGTTCTGTCACGACAGAGCTTTTCATTTCCAGCTGATGCCAAATTCCTTCACCACTGAGCCTTTCTGTGCACTGGCCATAGATGCAGCTGAGCATCACAGTCAACAGCATTCACAGTTTGATAAAAAAATATTCACCAGCTTTCCTGCCAATTTAAGGTAGTGCAGAATTTATTTTGCATGAAAATGTGGAGGTAGGATAAATAGCTAATTTTACAAACAGGATTTGGGATTATATTTTGGCATGCTTAGTGTAAGATCCTTGGATTTCAGACTCTCACAGCTTCCTGAAATTGCATTTAATCCTATTTTGTACTGTTGTGAAACAGAAAAATTACTGGACCAGATGGCTGAAAATACTGGAAATTCTGTTGTTTATCATCAAGTGCAAAACATTTAAATTAATTTTACATTTTGTTACAGCAAGTGTTTAGATCTGGTGTTGATTTATGACACTATTAAATGACAATTCAAAATTTTTTAGATGCATCTAAAGGACTTAGGTGTAATTTCTCTACTGAAATACAATGGGTTGTGTGCTCCTCAAGCAAAACGACACTTTGATGGTTCCACATAAAGCCTCTGAAAATGTATCAGTTTAATACTGAGCGATTCAAAATCCCACTAAGTATTCCCTGAAAACCATGACAGAATGATGAGCAAGCCCATAATGATACCCAGGGATGGACACTCTGATGACAACCCCAAACTTCATTGGTTACTGCTCATATATTCCAGCAATCTGCCATTCCATGCTTAACACAAAATGTATCACCTGCTTAGTCCTGTTCAAGTGGAGGGCCAGAGGGGGCAATTTGTCAGATACCACAACCTTAAATGACATTTAAAAAAATAAAAAGCCAGCAACAACTGATTTTGCCTTCAGAGAGCAGATATTTTATAAGACAGCAGAAGCAATTTAAAGCCAGAGAGCTGTAATGAGGAAAACTGTAACTTCACATGGAAATCCTTATTTCTCTAGCCAGAAAAACCTTCCATGCTTTCTTCTGCAGCAGATTTAGACCTCTTTCACAGTGAATAAATGAAAAGCAAAGTAGGTGAACCCATCTTAAGACAGTTGTCTAACATCAATTCTTTGCTTTTGTGGGAGTTAGTGAAGACTGATATAAAATATATAAACCAGGCTCAAAGTATAGTTAAAAATTAAGCAGCTTGGAAAGCAAAATATAAATTATTCTGCTGCGTGCCTGGGAAGAGCTACACAGGCTTTCATATTTCAAAATCCAAACCCTTTTCAAATAGCAAATGAGTCAAGGTGGAAAACAGAGAATGAGTCATTGTATTGTCCTTCTCAGCTACAACTTGTCTGTTACCCTATTTTAGTGTATCAGTGCTAATTATCCCTGCTCGTGTAACCTACTCATCTCTCTGCTGAGGGACTTACACTGCAAGGGAGGCAGCAGAACAACTTTGGGAGCTGCTCTGACTCAGCTGCAGGAACCCAGCAGAACTGGGGAGGTTTTTTTTAAATCTTGGGACAAACTCAATCAGAAAACCTCAACAGGCAATGCTGGAGTACAATGGGCTGTGACATAAGGGGCTCTTTGATGAGATTCTGTGCCTTCCAGGTTATTATTTAGGTCCTTAAAATCATAACACAACAAACATGCTTTACAAGTGATGCTGCAGTCACTTGGAGGTGCTCAACTGCTACCACGTTGCAGGTAATAACAGTGACTGTTTGATAACCTTCTCAGTATTTTCCACTTCTTCTGCAGGTAAGTAAAACTACTTTAGTCTATGAAAAAGTTAGGAAAAAGTTACAATCATAAACCCATAGTGAGATGCAAACCCACGACACTCTTTTAGTCACAGAAATAAGTACTTTGCAAGGGAATCAAGTGCTGTCTTTTTACTGGAAGGATCCCTGTCCTTAAGTAGCATCATCCCACCATTCAGAGAATTTAACCTTCGCATTTAAAAGAGGAAAAGAAGTCAAGACTTTGTGTCATATATGTAAATCAACCCCTGACTAAGTGCAATTAGAAGGCCAAGTAATAAAGCATTTTTAGTTATGCTAAACATAAAATAAATTCCGCTTTCGGAGAATTCAAGGGAAGATTTTGACAAACCCACCCTAGACAGGGACAGACACCAGGGAAAAAGTTTGGCCCACCAATCATCCACCTTTTTTCTTCTATGGGAAATACCACAACTTCACTACAATTCCACTGAACATCTGCTAACTGCCTACAGAGAGGAAGGTGTTTTGGTATGGAACCGGAGTGAGCTGTAAGCAATGCAACACAATAGCTGAGACCAGCAAGGATGTGATTTAAAACTTCTTTTATCTCCTGGCGGCCGTGGGAGACAGACTCTGCCTAAACAAGCTGGTGTTTATGGTACCGTTCATCCAAATCCCTCATTTTAGCACATGGATGTTATTCAGATCCCAGCTGCACTACACAGGTGTTCAGTGCTGGAATGCCCTTGTGGATCCAGCTGCCTCTGCTGGAATTCAGTGTCTGCTTTAGAAACCTCCCAGGGTAAATTCTGCCCAGACCAGAATTTTCAGGTACCCTATTTCCAGTGCTCGTGTTAGTTCTTGTTATTGTTGGTGTGTTACATCCTAAACAAAGAAACAAACAGGTCACTGTTGGGTATTAATAGAAGTCTCACTGATGGTGTTTTGTCTGCAGCAGCACATTTCTGTTCACTCAACTGTATCCCACTCACTTTTGTTAGTTAGCACAAGAAGGAAATCTGAACCAGTCAATGCAATAATTCTAAGATGACAAGCAGGCAATTTACTTTGCTCTTGCTTTTGATCTTTAACATAAAAGGAATCTTAGAGATGTATGCACTCAAATTTAATTTATTCATTTTAGATGTTTTTCAGAAGTAATACTGTCAAGTTGCTAGCAACACCCCCCTTTTTTTTTCCCCCAAACTCTGAGGAAAGAAGAGTGTCCTTGCTGGCCCCATTTTTATGGCCCCTTTTAATATATCCTCAGGTCAGTCAAATGCATCCTGCTATAGACTAAAAGACACAGTCCCTTCCCACTACAAAAGAAAAAAATAAAGGTAGAGCTGTGATTTGTTTTTAATTCCTGGTTTCTTAAACAGCAGCTGGAAAAAGCATTGCACGAAACACTAAAAAATGTCCAAAGAATGGCACCTTCACAGGCATTTCATTATTTGTTTTTTTATTAAATACATAGTGATTTGAATTTAAATGTGACTGGAGGTTTCACAGTATCCATTAACTAAAAAAAAAGCAGGATGCATTACTGCAAGACATTGTTCATATCTAATGGTTACTCATTAAAGAAAAAATGGATTAAAATCAAAATAAAGAACTGTGCAGTTACTCTAAAAGAAAAGCAAGCAAAACAATCCAAATGTGCTGTCTCCATGATCATCACCTCACATCAGATGCATCACAAACCGACACAGGATTATGGAGAACCCGCTTGGGAAGAAAGGTCTGAACTGCCAAATGAATTTTTGATCAGAAAGGACTGGAAGGCAGAGATGTAGGACGGGCTCCACCCAGTGCCAGGCACCAGGGCTTGCTCTGGCTGTTCTTGGATCACCTAAACCCAATGAGCTTCAGGCCTGCCTACCAAACATGAGGTTTATGAATCAATCAATATGCAAAAAAAGTCAGTCTCTTTGTAAAAAAAGGTTTAAATACAGGAATTGATTCTGATTTTAGTCATCAAAAGCTGTCCTCCTGCCATGTAATTTACCATCATTTTCTGATCAAGCACAAAATGTCCTTAGTTCTCATCTGACAAAGCTGAATCTGAAAGACAAAGAGATTTACCTTTTCCAAAGATCTGATCATAACTCTTTTTTTCTGATGGAATAATCCATCCCTACTAAAGAATGAAATACCTATTTTGGTTCAAGTTCTGTGAGCCCTGAGCAGCCTATTTGGCATAAATAATTCATGACACAACAACCAACAAAACCACGGATAGTCACTTGAAGAGATGTAAGACTTACATATATTGATAAGTCTTTGAGTCTTCACCAGCTACACCATGAAATGAGTTAATAAACACTTTGGTTTTATGGTAATTCACAGCCTGCACTATGGCTTTGGGGCTGTAAGGCAAGAGGTAAGTGCTGGGGAGGGGAATTCACAGCTCATATAATTCAGCTGCTACCTTTGATGCTTCCTGGATGTTCTTTCATAAGCAGAGTCTTTAAAGCACAAATCAATTTTAAGAAAATTTCAAACAAAATTCGTCTTTTAATTTGGATACCTTTTCCCAAGTCAAAACCACGATGCAAACGCTTTGCTCATGGTTTCTACTGCAGACACTTCTCAACAGGAAATTCAAAACCACCTCTGAAGACTTTCCTCCCCCCTCTCATTTCCAGAGTCTGCTTTCTAAATCCAGCTCACCACGTAAGTCATTGCAGGAGCTTTGGCAAGTTCTTGTTGA
Organism: Neopelma chrysocephalum; assembly: GCF_003984885.1. Classification (NCBI taxonomy): domain Eukaryota; kingdom Metazoa; phylum Chordata; class Aves; order Passeriformes; family Pipridae; genus Neopelma; species Neopelma chrysocephalum. The sequence continues at coordinate 1,139,853 of NW_020897724.1, forward strand.
TTTTCATCTTCCTTAGTTTAACACTTCTGGTAAGTTGGACAATTTTTACCAGCATTTCCTGTCTTCTCTTTTTCTCCGGCTTCTCTCTTGCAGTTTTGTGACCCACACCAGCACACTGTCCTAAAACCTGTTTTTCTTACCAAGAGGGTGGAAGAGGGAGTTAAACTGACTCTGTGGCCTAAGAGGGGAAGATGTTCTACACAAGTATCAATGATAATACACGAGTATCAGATTTGCTTTGGATGCTTCATGGACAAGATAGAAACAGAAAGGGATGACCAAGCCAACCAGGCTCAGGAGCAACTGCCTCTGTACAACCATCACATCCTCCCAGACTGCAGCAGCTCGGATTTAAAAAAGATGATTCTCTGTAACTGGCCATCCCACAGCACTTCTGAGCTCCCAAGCAACCCAAGGCAGAGCAATGTTCTCAAGGAAACCGAGGCCTAAATGAACTATTCACCACCCTTTTTCAGGCCTGGACATAATGAAAAAGAAGGGAAGAAAACCTTAGCTACCCCAGTTGTTAGCATGCTTTTGATTTTATTTCTGACAAGAACCAGATGAGAAAACAGTTCATTACATGAAAAGAAACTACAACCGAATCTCATGCAGAAGGCAGTTTGTCCGTTAGCAGGAGAAGCTGAAGTTATTTTACAGAATTTTAAAAGTGCAGCATCTTCTTTGTACAAATTATCATTTACCACTCAGAGAAACTCTCCTGTGGCACCAGGGAAAAGGGTCAGCATGATTTGGACATAACTGCACTGTAAGAGAACAAAGGCATTTAGCTGTGTCTCATGGATAATCCCCCTGAGAGTGGTAACATCCCAGTCTTAGCTTATTGTGCAGCTGCAGTCCCATAATTCCCAGACTTCTGGTACTCTACTGTTGTTTTCTGTAGAGTAGAAAAATGTAAGGACATGGAAGACTGGGCATGTTTTCAACTCAATTTGGGGCAGGAAAGAAAAGGGACTATGGCCTGCCTTATTTATGGGGACCAACATCCAGCCACATCTTTTTTAATCAGTGTTTTGACCAGCCTTTCTCTTTAAGGAGTAGTTAAGTCATTATAAAATATCTCTGTTATAAACATGAAATGCTAGCCAAATCATCTTTTTCCTTTATTAAGGTATATTCCATAACAATGCAATACTAAGATTTTGTGAAATATATTTCTTCTCCTGACTTCTTGAAAAATTTGGTGTTTCCTAGTTCAATTCAAGAAATACAGCTTGAGCTCCAATCTCTAGGGAAATCTAGTTGCAATGATTACAGAAATCCAAATAGGTTAAAACAGGATGGAAAATAGTGTACCCATGTTTAACCTGAAATATAATAAAAAATAATGAAGAAATAAGCACCTAGAAAACAATTTTTCTCACACAATCAGATGATATTGGGCTGGAATTGAGACTTGAACTAGTTTAAATTCCAGGGGTGTCTGACTCCAGTTTCTGTAACTACACTTACTTCCATGGCTTGATTCCAAAACCCTCTGAATTCAGAAGTTGTTGTCCAGCTCTAGTTCCTAATGTACAAAATCCATTTCTGAGGCAGGTTTGCTGTGTCCAGGTTTGCTGGACTGGCCTTGCCTCTGCTGGAAATCAAACTGCTCAACCCAGCACCATGGACAGTGTAAAAATACAGGAAGAAAATTACCACTATAAAAATAAACCAAAGAAAAGCAAGCAGATTTTCCAAATTAGGAGGAGAATGCCTGGAATAATCAGCAAAGGCAATCAGTAGCATGCTTTATTTAGACTGAGCCTTCAATTAAATAAATGCTTTTCTCAGCAAAAGCAAATGAGACTGTAAAAGAATGAGAAGGCTAAATTAGTGCAATATGAATGACATAATAAATATGTAATGGGTACAGTACAGACCTTGCTTCTCTTCCCATGCACTCGGTAGAGAATTTTGGGAAAAAAAAAGTGGTTCTGACTGAGCAGTGAAATTTATTACATGGGCCAGATTATCACCCTTTAAGAGCTGATTAATGAACTATTTTTTACAGTAATTGCAGACAGGAATCAGTGTTCACTGCACTTCATTCACAAACTGGCTCTCCATCCAGACTGCAGGTGAAGTTCAAAGCAAACAGAAGGAGGCATTTCTTCACAGAGCTGTGAAACATCAAACTCCCTCCCACAGACCATTGTGAAAGCAGTTTTCACAAATCAACTGATCAAATCTATAGAGTGATCACTAAATTGCACTATATTGGTAACATTAATATGATACAGTAAGTCCCTGAAAGAAAAACTGTTGGAGGTGGGAAGAGGACTTGAAAGAAATACCTTTATTATGCACTTTTCTGTCCTGTGCTCTTCACAAGGGTTTGGGGTCGTCATTCTGGTCTAATTACTCTGCTTTTATGTTAGCTGTTCAAGTTTAATGATAAAATTAGATTTTAAATAGAATTATGTTTATCCAAAAATCACTGATTCACTACACAAACCTCTTGCTCAATCAAGGACTGAAGAAAGAGGATATACAAGAAAAAGTCGATCCTGTATGTATTTGTCCCCAGAACTGCAGGAGAGAGAGACGAGCAGCAGCAGAGCCAAAATGGCAGCAATAGGAGGAGAAGCAGTTCTGTAAAGAAATAAAATTGTATTGAGTGAAAAACCTGAATGTTATCAACACTCTTGTGCCCTTTCATCGTTTTCACAGACAGGAGAACAAAGTAAGTATCCAGGCACAGGGAGATGCTACTATGAGATATGTGTGTACACCCACACACATGGAAGAGTAGATGGGTATTTTTTAAAAGGCAGTGTTTCTGGCAAATACAACCATTTAAGTCACATGGATAAATTGATCTTGAACATTCTCCCTGGAGTATCAGACACAAACTGGCTTCTCTTTCTTCCTTTCACTTGCAGCATGCAGCTGCTGTCTGAAGTGCTGAACAATGTGCTCACTTCAAGAGTAATACCTGCTCTCAGAACAATTTTGCTCTCCAAAATGATGCTCTTTCAGCTTCCCTACAAGAGCCCACATTAACCACTGGCATTTTTTGTTGTGCCTTTTTTCTCCCCTGGGCACGTGGTTTACCTCATCTTTTCAAGACTCCAGTGCTACAAACTGAATGATAATATTTAGTAGTCTTTGAAAACAAAATCTCTTGAGTGGAATAGAATTGATTTTATCTCACTGCAATTTGAGAGTGCTCCCATCTCCTCATACGAGCAGGTGCTGCAGCAGCAAACAAAGATGTGAAAGCATCAGTCACAGCACTGTTACCAGAACTGCTCAGTGCTCAGGCAGTTCTCAGACCTGTTATCCAAAAAAACCCCCAGCAGTTTCCCACCAGTGGAGCTCCAGTAGTAGGAAATAGTCCCACTGGTCAGTGTTGCATCAGGAGTTTGATGCAGCTGGTGGTCAGTGGGTCTGTGTAAGTGGGAGACAAGATATGATTTTACAAAGTATATCTATGTCAAAAGTATCTTTAGATAGGACAATACTAAACAGAGCTATACAGAAAAGGATTTTAGTGTCACTTGTTTTTCCTATATAATCAGAGGAAAAACAACAGGCACAGCCAGAGGGTGATTCCACATCACCTAATTAGAGCACTGGTCTAAATCCCCCTTTTGAGGTGCTGTCTGGAGGTCACCCTGTCTTTCAAGTCAGGTTTTGTGAATGCCTCTTGTGACCTTTCAGGGGAATTTACTTCCTGGTTTTGCTACTTTTTCCATTTGAAAGTGAAGCTTTCTCAGAGACCTGACACAAACCCCAAAGAATGCTCTGGATTGCTGTGTGCTCTAAGGATCAAAAAGAAGTTTAAGACCAGTGGATAGAACTGATTTCAAAAATTTATCCCGGAAAAAATATTACTTAATGTCCTTACAGAGGATATGCATTTCGTACTTACTGCTGAATTTCTGAAAATAAACCAACTATGCCTACATGCATCTCCGTGCTAGATTACATCACCATACCTGAGGAATGGTCTTGAAACCCGCTCTTCTCACATAGTGATGTAGAAAATAACAAATTTGGTCACTCAACCTGTGCCAAAAAGAGTATAACTGCAACACTGAAAGAGGTTGATCTAAATTACTGAAGTTGAGAGTCTTTAAATTATCTTAAACACTAACACATAAGCACTGAGATTACTCACTCAGTGCATAGGCTTTGCCAAAATCAAGGTCTCAATGGCAGGAAGAAGAAAATATTACTCCCCTGTCAACTTTGATTACACAACAAAGAAAATAATGAAACATAGCATATGTTGTCTGGTAAATTTTAGAAACAACAGCTTTCAGCTCTCCATGCTTTAACTTTGTGCTCAAATATATCTCAGCTGTGGATGTTCTTCTTCCTTTAACACTGCTCTCCTGTCACAACATTTCTAAGAGGAGAATGTAGATATCACACTCTTTTAATGAGTAAAGGTGTTAGAAGTTACAGCACCTACAGTGACAAATATAATGAAAAAACATGCCATTTAATAAAGTTAGGTTGTTATTTTTGCCCCTATGGACATATTAAGTATTTTTAACCACATCTGAAAAATTGGTTTGAAGACATTTGGATGAATTTAAAACTTTTAATTAAGAGAAGTTGAAGACTGCAGGGAATTTCCTTCTGTATTTTCCTACCTATTGTCTAGTGATTCTCTTCTGGGTGCAAAATCTCTCAGGTAGACAGATCGTCTATACTCTTCATCTAACTTTGAAACAAAAAGTCTTTTTTCAACTTTGTTGGTGAAAAAACAGCTATTAATTTAAGTTTTATTCAACAGAGCTCTTAAACAAGTTCAGACATTTGCTTAAATGTTCTAGTTCATTTGGGCCATTAAGAACATCTATTACTATATTGTATTAAGTAATGTAAGTAATGTTCAGCATGTCAGTGATGGTTCTCAGGACAAAAAGTCTTTAAAAGATTGTCTACAGCTCACCAAAAATACCCATCCTTTTCAGGTCATAGAAAAAAAACCTTTAACATCCTAAGAAGATTTTACTGGAATGAGATACGTAAGAACAAGCAGGTCTTCTATTACATAAACTGCTTAATTTGAAAACTAAAATGTTTATCAAAGACACAAACATGCAGACCACCAGATATTTGGCTAGACCACTACCACTTCTTTAGTTTCCCTACAATGCTCTGAGGAAACCTATTTATATCAGCACTGTAAAGTCCTTGAGAGCTGAATGTGCATTTCATGCAGCAGGCGAGTGACTCCAGCAGATCTTACAGCTGAGAACGTCAGGTCAGCTCTTTCACAGTTCCTGCACACAGGTTTTTTCTGCACTTACCTTCTTCATGTGGAGAAGAAAGAGCTTTGACAACTTAGGCTAAACTTGCAGAAGTTATACAAATAGACTTTCACAAATGTATCTTCACTTAAATGATAAACTCTGCCCTCAACTGAGTTGGTTTTCACAGTGACTGAGAAGACATTTTCAAGGACAGTCCCTGTTACAATGCATTTAAAGAAAAAATGGGCTACTGAGATTTCTTAGACATGCAGCTTACAAGTATGGCTTAACTTTGCATAGTAGTAATGCATATTTACAAGTGCCAGATTTTCAATTTATAAATATTTATCATAAGGACATGATTTTATCTTTAATTAGCCCAACTGTTAAGGACACTTCTAATGTGAGAAATGTAATTCAGTATTTCGTACCAGATGTAGCCTCTACAGTTAGTCTTTTATCTCTGCTTGTAATGAGCAGATACTTAAACCAAAACCATTATGTAATCTGTAAGAGATTAGAAGAGAATAACTACAGATGATATGGGCTTTGAATTTCATATCAGAATTTCCTGAAGTTGTATACTCACTTTAAAGCACCTGTGCAATATCACTATTCTTTAAGTATGTGATTATTTCCTACATATATTCATAGGAATTTCTTTGTTCATGGAAAGACCTGAATTTCTACACTGTCCTTCCTTTCCTGTCTCTCTCTAACCCAGTGAGTGATGGCTCTGTGTTTGACACTTCCAGAAAAAGTACAAATGTGAAAACTGGGATAGGTCCAGGTCTGATCCTGGGTTATCAACATTGAAACATGATGCCCATCTAATAACTTGCACTGCCAAACACAGCAACCCCTAAAACTGAAATTTTATGTAATTACACAACAAACCTTTGGAGTCCTTAGAAATACTGAAATAGCAACAGCAATAAAGCAGAAGGAAGGAAAGACTGGTGACAGGTTGGGGGAAGAAGAATAGTGGCAGTCTGGTGGACTCATAAAAAGGCAGACTGACTTTCTTTTTCCAGAATAAACAGTTTATACCAAATTTCTAAATTAAGTGCTATAAGGGGTTAACCTTCTTACACTGAAAATCATTATTAAAACAACAAAACCAAGCAAAGTAGCCTGGGATTTCATTAGCAATATTCTGTGTTTTAATCCTCCAAGAACATATGAAGTGAACTGTGGGAAAACCAATATTATGTCTAATGATATGCTGAAATGGATTGTTCTGTGGCAGAGGTTCAGAGAGCAGGTGTGTCCTTGCATATCTGTGCATCTGTCCCACCATGCCAACTCCTCTGGGCAATGCACTGATACCACTCTGTGCTCTCACAAAGGCCGTTCTTCAACTGAATAATGAAAGCCCACCTGTTACTAAGGAAACTCGGAGCCAACTTTTGATTCAGCTCATTTTTCTCAGCAGTCTGAGTCCCACTGAGCTGCCTGTTCTCTGCACTCATTTCATTAGCAAACTGTTGGATTATTGGATTGTGAATATCACCTATTGACTCACTGGATAAAAGAGCAAGCAGAAGTGTTTAAACACATTCCTTAGGGAATCAAACAACGAGCTGTATTAGAGATGGGAATGAGGGACACAATGGGAAACAATGGGAGGAACAGAAAGGTGGCACAGAAAGGAGTTTGGGAATTTGTTCCATAGAGTTGTATTGCTGGCTTCCCCTTTTGGCTTTCCCCCATCATTAGAGGCCTACCCAATTTTGGTTAAGTCTCTGTAGACAGGTTTGGAGAATCAGTCTGAAAGATCCTTCTAGGAAACACCATAATGTAACAACAATGTTACAATGACAGTTTTGCACAACTTCTTTTGCCTCTTGTTCAATTATATTCCCAGTACTGAGTGTTGCCAAATGTTAGAAAAACATCTGGATGACAGAAAACTCTAGAACCAGTGCCTTGGTTTCCACATTAATGCTGATTTCCTGGGATACACCCCCTGAACCAGGATGTGGTGTAGTCCACAGTACACAGGCAGCCACAGAGCTGCCCGACCTTCCAACAGCAACACTTCCACTATATTAACACTGGCACAAAAATTAAAAAAGATATTATGAGGTATTCTCAGCAAGTCTCCTCATGGGGAAAAAACCCACTTGTAAATCATGAATCTGCAAATATATCAGTGCCCTGGAGAGCCCTCAGATAGCTGTGAATTTTGGCCCTGCTGATTGGAAACAGCAGGAGATTCAGAGCTTGGAAATCAGGCTGAGTTTGGATGAGTCCAGGCTTAACAATTATATGGTAAATTAGGAACAATATCATAAAAAATGTGCATTGTTCAGTAATCCAAATAATGTGCTCTCTTATAGATACAGAGAAAATGACACTGATGCAGCGATGGCAGGAAATTTTGAGGGACTAGCACACTCCAGGAACATGAAGGCAATTAAGTGAAAACAATGGGAACAGCGTGGAGGAGTAGCTGGGTACTGTGTCTGTCTCCATGGCATTCAAGTGGCACCAGACAAAGCTCAGGGATTTGGCACAATGTACTTGTTTAGCACATGTTCCACCTGCCCTTCATCCCAGAGATGGCCCCTATTAGCAATGGATATGCAAAGGATTGATTTTAGCAGAGCAAGACTTGTTTTAACACTGAATAAATCTGGAGTGCATTACACTCTTGGTTTAAAATTGGCTCAGTGTGGGAGAAAGCAACCTCCAAGGTAATTCTGAATTCTGTTTCCATGTTTTATGTAAAACATAAATTCTGTATTTTTTTCCTACGGTAATACCTGATCTTCCACTCCGCAGGCAGGAAAAACTCAGGTTGCCTTATAACTGCAAAATGGAATCCTTGTTAAAGAATTTTTCATGCTTAGCTTTTTACTTATCACTCAAAGTTTTAAATTTTGTTTGGTACTTTTTTCAGGTGACCAGACTCAGTTAATAATTTTGATCTGTGGGGAACAATGAGGCTCACAAGCAGTATCGAACATTCCTTGAAAACAGTGCCATTTAAGTTAAATGCATTTTGTCTGGCAGCTGAGCCATTAACAATTTGAAACAAAAATTAAAGAATAGGAAAGTTTGAGAAAATACCTGCTTTATGAAACTTTTCCATTATCTCTTCACGAACTGATTTCTCCAAGTTGAAATAACCGTGGTCTTCATCGGGTGTACTCAGAAACAGAGGGATGTGCTGAAATACAATTATGTGCTTGCATTTCTGCTTTTCAGCAACAGCCAGCTGCTCATCCAGCCACACATCCTGGGCTTCCTTCAACTCAGGGCATTGGGAAGAATCAAAGAATAACTGAGAATTCAGCACAAGAAAGAAAACACCTCCAACCCAAAAGCTGAAGTAGTCGTCTCCCCAGTTCTTGCAGTAATCATCTATCGTTTCTCTTGTTGGAGAATTCCCAATATCGTGATTCCCACTGACAAACACCAGTGGTATGTTCTGGTCAGTGTTCTGCAGAACGTTCTTTAAATCTTGCACTTGGTTTTTTCTCCATAGGGTTCCTAAAGAAAAAACCAACCACAAAACATTTAAGTATTTCTGTTATCTTTTCCCACCCTCATTGTTGGTTTTTGCTTATGGAACTAGGCATAGTAAGAAAACATTCTCTATTAGATGTGATCATGAATGCATTTTCACTGTAATGTTTCACTTTCACTTTAACTCAGCCCTTTCCCCCTCTGATCAAGTCCTCAGCCATTTCCAGTAGGTTGCCTGAAGGCAGGCTCTGGACAGGAACCAACACCCGGCACAGCAGCAGTCACTGTTTTACACCAAGAGCTTCATCAGGATGATTCTTGTCATCTCTACACTGATGATGTCGTGAAAAAATACAACAATCTTGGACAGTGTAACAGCACAAGGGTAAAAACCAGGTCAACTTTTGGTTTATATTTATGGCTGTGCAAAGGAATTAAAGGTTGTTGGGTTTGTTATTTTTTTTCATTTTTTTTTTCTCCTTACAAAAACTACTTTAACAGCAAAAATATAATTAGTGTCTTGTAGTGACTTATTTATATGATGAGTCTCTTTTAATAATAAGCATGCCATTAATTTCAAAGAAAGGCAATTGTGTATTTTGCTAGTTTTTCCTGCATCTCTGCCTTTAGATTAATATGCAAACCATACAGTTACTCTTCTGGTTGTCAGAAATTTGTCCCTGTCTAGGAAGATTTATCTTATTGCCAGATTAATTTACAATCACTGAAAAAAATTTAAAAAGTATTTTTTGAAAAAAAAACCCAGCTCTTTTATTCTAATGACGACAGACGTTTTGTTAGGTTTTCTGAAGACTAATCTTTCATTAGATGCCATTGATACATTTATTATTCGTGAATTAAATAAACACGTATAAATTATATTTTGTCCTGCAATACATAACATATATCTTGCACAGGCCCATTTCACAAATAATAACTGCATTTTTTAACCAAGAAGCTATAACAGGATATTTACAAGAACTCTGAACTCAGGTTTCTAACACACACTTGCACACAAGTCTCTGCAAATCAATCATCAGGTACTTTTAAATTCTGTTCTATTTTTGTGACTACACATATATATTATACACAGAAATGTATAAAGGGGTTCCTGTATTGTGAGATAAAAGCTTTTTTCACCATTTCTTCAAAATATTTATTAAATTGACAAATACTGAGCCTTAGTAACTATTACCAACAAATATTTTAATTCTTCTACATATCCTACAGATACAGGTTAAAGTATCACCTGATTGCTGTTACTAGAATTCTACAGCTTTAGAAAAATACTGGGAAAAAACATATTAAAGCTAAATTATGGCTACATGTAAAGACAGATGTGAGATTGGATATGAGGTCCATAAAGTCAAAATCCACAACTCTCTTGTGTTTAACTGCTGCATGGGGTAGAAAGTTATTGTAGGGAAGTCTTTGAGTAACTTGAGAAATACAGGCATATGATACCTGTATCTAGAAGGTATCTAGATCTAGATACGATACCTGTATCTAGGATCTAGAAGGAGTCTAGAAAGCAGTGGACTTTCTGGAAAAATGATCTAGGAAAGTAGATCACTTTGTGAGGTATATTAATGTACCAGGACTGTGGTCAGTTTAGGTTAATCCTAAATTAATCCTAGAAAAACCAGGGCAAATGACACCTCATGTTACCTGGAGAAGCTGGACTTTACAAAACAACCACCAGAAATTCCAACAGACCTGGCACACTGCTGTCCCTGGGGCAGGGAACCTGGCTGAGAGCGCTGCTTTTCCTGCCACTTTCCTATGCAAAGAGTTGGAAATTTTGAGCTCTAAATGTGGAAATGTTTGGGGAAGGAGGGCGGGGAAACGCGAGGGGGGAAGGCTCTGTAGATCTATGTAAACACATTACAGCATGTTAAACTCCCTGCTATCACTTTGGGAAATTTAGCTAACAGTTGCAGAGTATAAAGACATTTATGCATAAGTTACAGAAATAATTTGCAGAATTATGTATACCTCTTCCCAGTGGTGAAATTCAAGCTCTAGAGACTAACACTTAGATTAGATTTCTCGACAGCAGGGCACTGATTCTCTCATTTAATGCAATATTATTTCTATAGCAACAGAGAAACATATTCAGTGTTTTATTGCAGAAAACAGATTGCTTGAAACGGAAAACAAGGTCTCTGCCCAAGAGCCCAGGAAATCATACTAAGTAAAGATTGTTTTGGAACAATTGTATCTTGGCTTGACCTCTTCTTGGTGGAAGGTCAAAACAACTTCAAAAGAAGAGAAACCCAGAGAGAGAAAGGTGGGAAAAGGTGGAGTGATGTCTCAGCACCCCTTGGTGTGGTGCTGGAGAGGAAGGGCTGGACTGCTGCTAACCCTGGGCTGCACTGTTGCACAACAGACTATTTGTGCCACAAGAGCCCTCCTGAGGGTACCTCCCTCTGAATTTGTAATAGATAGAGAAGATAATCAAAGTGGTAAAGGAGGAAGCCACTAGAAAACTACAGTGGTCACTGCCACAGCATAAAAAATATCCCTTTAATCTCTACCAGGCACAGAGCTGGCTGTAAAAGTTAATTATTCCAATTATTATGAAGAACATTTCTATTTGGTGACATGCATTATTTTAGCTTAGATGGAGGTTTGTTGTAGGTGAATAGGGAAATAATACAGTAAAAAAACAGTTTGGGAAGCGACAGGGTAGATGCGACTGAAATAAATTTCTGTGCTGTTTATCCTGGCATCATGTGCAGTGACATTTTTAAATCCCAGGCTACAATTTTCTGTCTTTATGTCAGGCTGTGTAAATAAAGTCTTGCCCTGAGATAAATGAATTTTCAAATTAATAGCCCATAAAGGGCAGTTTGGCTTTTATAAAAACATGAAAGTGAGAACTGTTGCTAGTGCAGCTGTGCACAATTTTCCACAGCTTCCCAATCTATCATGTCTGAAAGCTGAGGGATGTGAACAGGAGCAGAAAGGTGCAATGTCAAAGTGTCTGTTGCAGAACATCTCTCTGTTGTGTATCACTGTCTGCCTAAACACTTCCAGTGTTCCTTCTGCATTGCTTAAAGGAGTCAAGACAACCAGCCTCACATGCTGAAAGAGCAGATTTCAAGCAAGTACTTTGCTGAATTTGGCTTCAGTCAGCAGAAGGAGAATTCACCGATCATTCTGCCAAAGAAATAATCCTTTAGCTACTAATCCTTAGTTACAGTTTACTGCAGTATTCCACAGCATAGTGCACCTCTATAAGAAAGTGGGTTCGGTTTGTGTAAGGCTCCAGCTCTTAAAAACAACTTAAAAGCACTGTTTACCCCCAAACTGTATCTCTGCATGACATGCTGACTGCAAGTTTTGTATGAGGCAACTCTTCCCTTACAGTGACCTCCACCAACATTGTAACTTTTCCTCCAGAAGTATTCCAGATGAAAAATTACCAATAAATTCACAGTAGCACCAGTTTTTCTACTGATATGGATCAGGTGAGGGAAAGGGAGAAGTTATAATGGTATGATGAGTTGGTACCCCAACTTCTGTGTTGATGTGAGGAGAAGCCTTTAGGATGAAACTACCCAAGACATCTTCAGCCAACTTAACAACATGTAAAAACATAGCACAATCACTTCCCGGATTTCTAAATTACTCAGAATTTTAATGTATTTTAAAAGTGTCCCAAACTTAAAGGGAACACATAATTTTTAATGAAAAGTACAAATTTTCTGTTTGAAAAAGAAAAAAAGAAAATTAACTTTTATGTGAGCAACACTCCCCAAAACCTCTGATATGACAATGTTTAACCCAAGAGACTGATTATCAAAGAACAAGGAAGAAAGAGCTAAATTGCAGATGAAAATATTATACAAAATATCAGACAGAAATAGTACCTAAATTTGATAAAAGCAAAATAGAAAGTGTCAAAACACTACCAATGAAACCAGAATATATAAAAACACTGGGCCCATTCCTTCTGTAATTTATTATGATATCAGGAGAATTACTCTGACATCATCAAAGACAAGTAATTCTTGTTCAAAGCAATCACATGACTGTTATAAACAACCCACAGAAGGATTTGGGTATTTTTCTGGGCCTTACTGGGCCTTCTGGGCCTCTTTGCTTTAATCAAAGAGTCTAATTGTTCTGAGCACTTCCCTGTTCTTCAGGTATTTGTCCTCTTTTTGGTGTGTTTTCATGACTGTCTGCAGTTGCCCTACTCCTTTTGCATGCCATTTGGAAGACTTTCCCTAAATTTCCAGGGAGGAGGGGAGTCCAAGGTTATATTCACAGCTCTTTCTGTAAGTACCTTCACTGGAGGGAATTTAACTGCTAACTCTGGGGGAAAGTCTCCTCCTGTCAGAACAGCACTGCCTTTCACCTCTGCTGCTGTTTTGGATACCTGGCTTTGACTCCAGATTAACAGGGCTACAATTAGGATCCTACATCGCCCCCTCAGCTGAACCCTACTGACAGCCCCACTGCTGTGCCTGTCACTTGGAGGCAACACAGGTCCAAACCCCACGGTATCATCAACATCACACTGTATCTTCCAGGCTCCTTCTGCAATTGCATTTCTATTGCACCTGATTTTTATGCACTGACATAAGTATAAATTTAACTAAGCTCTAATCTTGTCACATCTCAAATAATGATACACAGTTTCCTCTGATCTTTGCAAATGCAACCCAGTATCCCTTCAGAGCACTGATGCAGACGGAGCTTTCCCACCCCAAAGCTCGGCCGCTGTTCCTCGCTGTGCTGCCTTCCCTCCAGCCCTTCCCCATCTCAACAGTGCTCCTCCTGACTTACCCTCTTCTCATTTGCTTACTTTTTATCATCCCATAAAGTCAGTGATTCCCTGATGGTCCATGAACAGTTAGAACAAAACCCCGTGGTCTTCAATTCACTTCACGTTCATTTTTTCTAGGATGTTATAAAACTGTGATAAGACAGGGCACAAACACAGACAGAAAAGACCTCTCTGGCCACCCAGTTCAGTCTTATTCCTTAGTCTGTTCTCTTCACTGTTTCTTGTTTTAAACTTAAAAGCTTCCCCTCTGGTGTCTGCTTTAATGAACTCCTGCAATCCACTGCGTCATTCCAAATTATTACATGCAAGAATAAGCTGATCAATTTTAATAAACCCATTATGGTCATGTTCTGAAATAGGTTTTTTTGGTTTAGTCTGTGCTGTAATAGCTAAAATGTCTCCTCTCTCTTCTTTAGACATATATTTCTAATCTTCAAATAGCCTGAAGACAATTTTAGGAAGAACAAAAAATTATGCAGTTAAAAAATAATGTAAATATGGCTATATTCACTACTGAACAAACCAACTACTCAGTCTAACTTATAAAGGACCTCATCTCATTAGTTCCACTGAAAAGCAGAGGCTGGAATACTCATTTGTCTACAGCTGTAAGCAACTGATTTTTTCAGTACATTCAAAACAAGTAATAATCTGTTCTGAGACACAAAAAGTGATCATACTAAAAAATTTCCCTGTATGAAAACACAAATTACATTTATTATATAACTTTGGGCACTGAAACAAGAAGAAAATTTAACTCTATTTTAAGCTAATAATTAACAATTATTACATTAAAGCAATGACAAAACCCCAAAGTGAACAAGGAAGCCCATTAGGGGATCAACTGCTCCTTGTTCCAGTGCAGGACATTAAATATAATGACTGCAAATGCTGACATTTTTCTCAGTCCCAGCCACACAGGTGCCCACTTAACAACCTAATTCATGGCATTTACTGCTCCATATTCTGCTGTGAAAATAAGTATTATCCTTCACTTAAGCTCAACTCTGCTCTTATCCTCACTCATCTCGCAGCAATGCAGAGCTGTCACAGCAAGCACAGGCCATCACTGCCTTTGGCTCTGTGCTTCTGATGAAATCACCACAAACAGGAAAAAATATCCCAGTGCTACAGGAGCACAACAATAAACTTAATAACAATGAACTTAATACAAAGATCTACTGCTTGTACTAGATTTTCAGTACTGATTTTATTAGCTGTATCATAAAATGTAGTGTTTGGGAAAACAGTGCAATGAATTGCATCTGAAAGATTTTAATATCTAGAGAGTTACTGTCAGCAGGATTTCTTATTTCAGCTGTGGACTAGACTAGGCACTGTGGTCTAAAATACAAATAAATACATACTTGCTGAAGATTAGATATTTGTATGTGACAGCCCAATGGTATGAGATTGTTGAACATGCATGGAGGATCTCTCATGCTTCCCTACTCTTGGGCTGATGAGAGTAAATTTAATTTCACAGTGAGCTGTTTGGAGGCTTTGAATGCTCCATTAGGTTTTACTAGAATCAGATAATTACTATAAAATGTTTATTTATGCAACCAGAGTGACATTCCCTGAAACAGTTATTATTAGATGTTTAACAAATAATGTGCTACTTATCCAAATTCTTAGACATTATTAGTTAATATTGGCATAAGAGTCTGAAGAAGAAAATACCTGAGAATAATTTTGGTTTGGACTCCATCCTACCAAGCATATCAAAGTTAGGTTACAATAGCAAAAGAAATGGATGCAGTGAGTTTTTTTAGATTAAGCTACCTTATTGTCAGGCAATTAGGTCAGACCTAAACACTGCCCTATTGATCAGGCAGTGACATTAAAAAAAATTTTATCTTGCATTCAAACAAATAAAACTTTTCCCTACAGCCTGATTCGGTATAAACATTTCAAAGCCTCTGCTTCTACCTTGCACTTAAAAAGTCAATCTGTGTCCTTTCTCCTTCATGCTCTATTACAAATCTCCACTGACAAAGATTCAGGAATTGGGATTTAGCTGACAATTTGCTGAAACTGCAAGTGACAGTGGAATACAGCTGCCTCCTCCCCAGCTGCGCCACACTGATGGGAGTTCAAAAAACTACACCAACTTGCTTTTGTTAGTAAAGCAAGCAGCCAGTTCAAATGGCAAAGAAAGCAAATATAGTAAAGGTGACATGCTTACAGTTATTTTTAATGCTGGAACCATATTTTGAGATATCATTTTTTAACCCGTTCATGCCTGTTATACACACAAATCAAACATCAGCATTCATGCTCTTGCCTTCTAGAAGAGAGAGGGATTTTTTTTAAAGAACTGTTGTACTTTTAGCTAAAATTAAAATTTTATAAATTACCTCCTTATATACATGCCTCCCTTAAAGAATAGCAGAGCAGCTTGATTTTATCTGGCAAGCTTTTTTTTTTAACTTAATGTTCCTTTGTTTTAGCAAAATGGGTTATTTAATGGTAGTTTAAAAGAAATAATAAAAGCAATTCACAGCCAGATTTACTGTGGTAAAATCACCTTTTGAGAAAGATATTAAACATTATCAGGCATTTTTTTCCCTTGTAGAATGTCTTACTAATTCACTGTATATAACATTAAGAACTTGAATTGGACCTGACATTTCTCTGTAATTTATTCAATTCACAAATGTATAAATGGCAGCTTGAGCATTTGCATGCAGATTTCAGCATTACATTCAGATCTCATCTTGTGTGCAAAACCCACCAGCAGCAAATCTCCAACCTCCCAACAACTCAGTCACTGAGATGTGACCAAGCGAGTTCGTCTCTGACGTATCAAAGCACGAGCAGAGCAGTCTGACTCCTGCAAAGGGCACCGGGCTGAATCAGCTGCACAGCAACTGCAAATGTGCAAGTTTGCACATTAAATCCCTGTGAAAGATTTCCTAAGAAGGAAGAACATACACATGCAAATGACTGTGGACTTTATCAAAGAAATTAAAGTTGGGAAACTCGACAATTACCTCAATGTTCCTTAAAATGGGCCTTAGTAAATCCCAAATCGAAAGACAAGTACGACTTCCTGTGAGGTACCAACTACCAACAGTATTCACTGACCTTTCCTGACCAGCCCAAGAGAATTTAGAATATTCACAATAGATTTTAAATGATACTGCTTTGACCAGGAACATTTGCTACAGTCTGTGCTTTCCCCCTGATTTAGAAAATTGAGCAAGTTAAAGAGGTTTTTTTTTTTGAGTTACCCTTTAAGGCAGGTGTTTGCAGGGATACTAAATCTTAAACCATAGGCTGCAGTGTATCTATAAAAACTACACTTTGGAGGAAGTTATATTAATGCACTCAGTATTTACCAGAAACAAGAGACAAAGATTTTGGACCATGACAGTTGCACATCAAATTTGGGCACGGGAAAGAGGCTCAAGATAATCCAGTTAGCAATTATCCCAGGAGAGAGGATGCCTTCAAATGTTACAGTGATTATAAACAGAAATGAAGCCATACCGCTGTCTGGTCACCAGAACCATCAGCTCTGATGTTCCTCAGCTCTGCAGCTTGTCTGTTCTGAACATAAATAACTTCACTCTCTACTGTGAACGTGTCAGAGCTCATAAGGAGGTACTGATGGTATAAAAGCCAGTGTGCCCATCTCATCTTGTATTCTGATCATCAAATTGTCAAGCAGGAGTCAAATGGAGACATGCTGATTTGAAAACCTGTCCCTTAATTGCTGTCTAAATATGAACTCAGAATCCTGGTATTTGGCACCTGCTTTTAAAAATCTCGCTGCACATCATTGCCTGTTTTATTGTATGAAGAAACACTGCATGGAAGAAAGAATAGGGCATATAATTTTGAGGAGACATGCAGCCAGCAGTTTTCCTTTTCACATAAAGCACATACTGTTGCCCAAAATTGTAATTAGCTGAATTGAGCTGATATGACTTACTGAGGCTTTATGGAGGAGTTAAGAGTGTTAGGGAAACGTGCGAATTTGTGGGGGAAAACAAGTCCCAGAGATGCACAGACACGCACAGAGCATGGAATGCAGCCATGGGGAGCTGGTTGACATGTGAGAAGGTCCCAGCAGAGCTGGGGACCCTGGAAGCCACAGCAGTTCAGCCACACACCCCAGCTGGAAGGCAGGGGCCCACCATGCTTGAAGAAGAGAAAAAGCAGGGAAAAGGAGAGAGGAATAGGAAGGGACAATGAGGCAGGCAGTGCACTCACATCTGCTGCAACCTCACAGAGATTCTGTGACAATTCTCTTCCAGATTCAAGAATGTGCTTTTTCCAGGATACCAGCCTGTGAAGGTAAGTCTGTGCCTTTTCACCACCACACACAGCACGCAGCTCAGGTGCCCTGCCCTACCTGGCTGCTTTTTTTCCCCTTGTTATGCTTAAAATAGTCTTTTTCCAGCCTTGCCTCAATGGCCAGCAACAGACAATCAGTGAGCTGCTTTTAGTTTGGGGACCTCTGTTTTCAGCTTGTCTGTTGTCAGGGCCTGTCCTGTCACCTCATGTTTAAACTGTTCACAGCAACAACACACGCCAGGGCTCACAGCCTGAAACATTCATCAGATGGCACAGTAAAAACGTGAAAATACGGAACAGACACAATCCAAGTATGGGCCAACAGACAGAGTAAGAGACACAGACAGCAAGCACACCAAGGAGCAGTAAGAAAACATTATTAAATATGACTGCAGCTCTGTAAAGCTGATTGAAACAATCAGATGTTTCAACTTGTTCATACATTAATAAAAGCATGAATGATTTATCATACTTTAAGGTACCAATATTCTGACCTACTCCATGTTGTTACCCTACCATGGTGAACAATCCAGGCTTTGGCTGACATTGGTGAGTTAAACAAAAAATATCCAATTATCCAAAAAGTTGGACAAAATTTAGTTGAGAAGCTGCATCTACCCAGCAATAGTCTCTCTAAACAAATAATTTGAAACACTGTTCCATTTGTTTTGTTGAAGAGCACAGCTAAGTGTACCAATTTCAAGGCCACTGCTAGGGTCTCAGATGGCACAGAGTAGTTCTAACTCCAGCAAACACAAAAACAGCTCCTCGCACCTTCTCCCTCTCCCTCGCTCCCCACAGCCTTGGCCCTAGAGGAGGGAATGCAGCACAGCTAATTGGAGAGAGCTAAGAAAGGTAAGTTTTAAAAAACAGACAAAGTGCCTGAAATGAGTAAGACCTCTTAAATATTTTATCAGCTATAGAAAGAATAAAAATCTATCAAAAAAGAAGTCCCACAACACCAGATCTTAGGAATGAATAAGAAAGCATGAACAGGCACAACTGCTTCTACTGATGTGCACAAACTAAAAAGCAAGATGGAAAATTGCTTCTGAAACTAATGAGAGAAATGAAAGTATAGGCAGATTAATTAAAAAGAAGTAGTACCAACATAATTAATTGACAAGGCATAGCAGAAGAGCAGACAACAGAATTCTTGTACTGGAATTCAGTGTATTTCAAATACAATGGCTTAGTCTCCTGCCATCACTTACACAACTGTCTAGATTGACTTGTTCTTTGGAAATGGATATAAAAAAGAAGGAGGATCCTTCAGAAAAACGACCTTATATATGGCAGATGCAAGTGATATGGGCATCCTCCTCCTGCCCTCCTCTCAGCAAAATAAAGGAATTCTGAAGTAGAGCACAATACTTACGGCTCTGACCTGCCAGGTGATGTTTCCACTCATTGCAGCAGATCTAAAGGTTCCTTCACCAAAATTAAATGTTTCAGAAATGTGCTATAAACAACCATTTGAAACCCCTTAATTAAACAATTTAATAATATAGAACAAAGGTAGGGGGAAAAAAAAAAGAAAAATATCACTGCTTGGACTTAACTGACAGAAAGGGTGGATGTCAGATTACAGAGCACTGCATGACCTGGGCAGGAAATGTGTATATTAGAGATTATGCCTTCACTTAACTAAAGGCATTAGTACGAGTACTCGCAGTGTATTTCAAGTACTCAATTCTAGTGATTCTGATTTCTTGTAATTAACATATACACACAAATGAATCTAAAACTGCAGGAATAAACATTACTGGCTCACTGATCTATTATCACATTGCTAACAGATCAACCCTAATCAAGTTCTATCAGGTTTTTTTTTTGATTATACACATTATATTAGACAAGTCTCATTTCATTTAGCCTCTAAACAGCTACATTTTATTACAGTCAGAACTAAGTAAGTTTGCAGCAGACTTGCTGTCTCACTTGTTCTTTTACCCATGCAGGTAGAGCAACTAATGAAAAATAATGAAACACCTGGTCTAAATACATCGCATCAATAACTTTGCTGGCTAGAATTATCAAGTTACTGACAGCAGTAGCATCATTAATAAAATGTACTTAAACCATTTCCTCCAAAGGAATTCGGCCACATAAAAACAGCTGCCAGACTCCCACCTTCACAGCCAGAGCTTCTGGGTGGCCTCAGCAGGGTGACCTGGGCTGCAAACAGCTGACTTCTCTGCTGTTGTAACAAAAGGTGGTGAAATGCAGACACTGTATCCTGGACACCAAGCTACACTTGAAGTATGGGATGAAGAAGGAAGCACAATGCTTTATGTTGAACTAGAACAGGAAGGATAGGCAAGAAAGAAGGCAGGGGAGTTTGTCCTCAGAGTTTGGAGGTCTGTCTGTATGGAACAGACACCAACCTTGTTAAACTTGAGTCAGGACCAGAGGAGATCTCAGCCACCAAGAGTGGGATTTTTGCTACAGACCTGGCTCTTCTGGGAGACTAATCCCCCTGATACCTGCTCACAGCAGCTCAGGAGGAAGTCTGGGAGAACCCCTTGACACAGAGGGGCCATCCAGGCCCCACTCTCCTGGTCATGCCACTCACAATCACAGTAGTGCTGGGGGATGTGTTAATCCCTGGCAGCCTTGGCTGTAGCAGCCACCAAAGACAGAGAGCTGACCTGGGGCCTCAGGACAGCAGACTGGCTGATTAGGGGAACTGCTACAGGATCGTGGAGGAGACTGCTCTGAAAGGCAAGAGTCTGAGAGCATTGACATGTCTTCAAAGACAAACTGCTCTTAACACAAGAATGGTCCTTCTGGATACTGAGGGAAGGGGGGAAAAATGTAGGCTGTAAGGAGAATGATGTGGCTAAATGAGAAACTCATGTCTGAGTACCAATGAAAAAAGGATGCAAAAGGGAGTTGGAAACAAATACAGACTTGAAAGAAAGAATATTGTAAAAGTACCTGGGCATGCAGGGCTGGTCAGGAAAAGCTCACCGAGGGCTGAAACCTGTGAAGGGTGTGATCAGCAGCAAAACTTCTACTACTACCTTAGCAATAAAATAATAAAGCCAATACAGGGCCCCTGCTGAGGGAGGCAGTGACAAGTGACTGGTACTCAGACCTCCCTCTGCCTGCCTTCACTGAAATGCTCTCCCAGAGTTAAAGGAGCAGAGGAAGTACCGGTGACAGAACAAGTATCTCCTGAAAAGTTTCAAGCCAAGGAAGCCCATGGGACCTGCCAGGATGGATCCAAGAGTACTGGGAGCGCTGGCTGATGTCACTGTGAGGCACCTCCCTGTAACCACCCCGGCTGTGGAGTCAGGATGTTGCAGTCTGGATGAGTCTGGATGTTGCAGTGCTTCCCCTCTGGAAGAGGGGTGAGGGACTGGCTGGACTGCTGGGCTCAAAGGGTGTTGATTAATGGAACAATGTGGGAAGTT
This sequence comes from Neopelma chrysocephalum, assembly GCF_003984885.1. Lineage (NCBI taxonomy): Eukaryota > Metazoa > Chordata > Aves > Passeriformes > Pipridae > Neopelma > Neopelma chrysocephalum. Next base: position 1,161,065 of record NW_020897724.1, read on the forward strand.
GTCATACAACAAAACAGAAGGTTCCGACTTGATAAGAAACACTTTTAGAAATTAATTTCCAGGAGTTCAGAAAAACGCAGTGAAACAAACACATTATTCAATCAACAATATTTTGCATTTTGCAGATTAGCATTTTTGCCATAGTAAGTTGTATTTAATGCACACAAATGTCTTCAGAAGTAAGCCTTTCATTGTCGTGGTGTATCTAGGTGTAAGCATCGAGGTTACAGAAATTATATTCAGTGACACAGTTGCACTGTAAGGTATTGCTTAAAATTCTTGATTATGTACCACAATATTAGTGTTACCAGGAATAGATATCCTATTCTTGATTATGTAATCAAGAAAAACTTCTGAAAATAATATTCAGAGTACAAACTACTTTTAATCAGCAGTTAAATACCAAGATATGATTACTCCGTTGCTCTAATGACATCTGTAATGGATTCCAAGTGCTGTGCCTGATTGCTTCCCAGCTGATCAGGATTCTGTTCATCACTTCTAGCTGCTGGAATTCTGAGATTTCTTGGAGTTCCTGTGCAAAAGGCTTCCACATTGTTCCAGCTAAATGACTGGATGCTTTAAAACAGTCACCAAAAACTTTACACTTAGTACTCCATAATATGTTTTAAGAGAATCAAGGAAGATCTGTTTTGTCCCTCCTTTTTTATTGACAGGCATTGATTATAAAGCAGTATAATCCAAAGAACTTGTCAGACATTGGCCAATAGATCATAAAATAGAGCTGAACTTCACTTTCTCAATAGCCACGCTGCAATAGTAACTGATACACCCCCAGTAATGCAGATGTGTTCAGTTTTAACACAGGTGATATACACAAGTGATTTAAAAGGCCATTTGAGACATGAAGATGCACCTACACAATAAATTCACAACTGTTAAACTTAAATCAATGTCTTGTCTCATGTACTTCCTGATTTTTGGCTACTGAAAAAATGAATTTTTTATCCTGTGTTTTACAGAACATAAGGGAATTGATAGAGCAATTATTCTTGGGAGAGACTCATCAGTCAAGAAGTATGAAACAATTACAGTACCATTCTACTACAGACATGCATTACATAGGTCTAAAAATCCTTAGCTAGAGCAGTGAAAATATTGAAATTTCTGCCTGAAAAGAAGCATTTCAACTGGTCTTCAGTTCTGCAAACATTTATATGTTCAATTTACCTGAAAATCTCTATTTGCTAAAAAAATTCTTAGATTCTCTTTGCTGAAAAGGTAGGATGTAGAACACCCATTATTTGTCTTGAATTTTCTTCTTATAAGGGATACTGAAGACAAAATATTTGGAACACTTAGAAAAAATTAGAAGTTCTAATCAAAATATTTCTTAAAACTCTGCTACAGGAAGGACAGATGATCTTTAAGAAGAGATTATTTTATGATTCTGGGTTAAACCTGAACTTCTCAAATTAATGGAAGCACATAAACCAACAAAACTGCATAATGGCACACTCTGATCAAGCTACTGAGGTGTTACACAGTAGATTCAATCAAGCTTAAATCTGTTGTTTTTTACACTTTCCCACTCTTTCAGAAAAATTGTGTTCTGATCAAAAGTAAGTCTGCAGCCTATAAATAATGTCAATCAATTTGACAGCTAAGCTTTAAAATTAACATTGCAGGACACTGAAGGAATTAGGGAAAGCTCTACAACATGCTCAAAATGTTGCTGTGCAGCAAGGGCTGGGGAGCAGCACTTCAGGTGCAAGTGGAGTGCAAGGCAGAGTGTTACATAAAGCACACAGGACTATTTGCAAGGTCCCTTGGTGGATTGCTGTGCTCCCAGACACACAGCCAAGGCTGTGGGCAGCTCTGCTTCTTATCAATGCTAAGAAATGTAAGACACTGTGCTTAGATCTGCTTTTCAGACCAGCTGGCAGCAGGTAACATCACTTTTTATTTTGCTTCCAAGAGAAGTACTTCTCTTCTTCACATAGATAATACCACCAATCTGTTTGAAAGTTGCAGCTGTCAAACTTTGTAACTCACCTTTCTAGATGGGCTGTTGCTCTTCCTGAGTGTGTGCAGAAACACACTGAGCTCAAACTCCCACAGCAACAGGAGAGAACTGCTAAAACTTGAATTCCTTGACTTTTAGCATTTAAAAAATTGAAATATTGAAGCATTTGAATTTATTAAGCATTAGAAAGCCAGAAAATTCTCTGAGCTTTACTCACTTTAGGTACTCAAAAAGCCATATCCATTTTTTATTATTTTCCTGGCATTGTTTTTTCCCAATGGCTACTGCCCCTATTTGTCTTCTCACAGCAATTTGTTTAGGGAGAAGTAATTTGAATGTGTGTTCTTAGGACTTTTATTTCAAAGAAAATTTCCTACTGAAAAGAAAGCAATTAACTAATGAAAGTACAGCCCTGAAACGAATGACACGGGAAGTCAGATGAAGAAATTGCAATAATATCTCAAGAATCATCTACAAATCACACTTCTTTTCCAAACCACCAAAACAGTAGCATACCAACTCCTACAAAAGACTATTTTGAAGTCAAGGAAAGTAAATTAGCCTTATTGCCAATCTGAAATATAAAGGGAGCTACAACCCCCATTCTGCACTTAATTGCCTTACCTGGCATTCCATGGACAAGGTCTCCACACAACACAAAGAACTTGGGTTTAGGGTTTAGCTTGTTAATGGCCTGCACTGCTTGCTCTGCTAATTTGATTTCTTCTCCCCATTCATCATCTCCATTATCAGTGTCTCCACATGTCCAAGCTTTCATCAGTCCGAACTGAGGATCTGCTCCTTGGATGAAGTAGAAGGGCCCCTTCCATTGGCACTCATCATCTAAAATGAAACAAAGGAGGGGAAAAAAGAAAATTTAAGCTGTAGAGACACTTAGAATGAAAGTTTCCATGTATCATTAAATGGATTGTTCTTCACCTAAGTAGGTTGACATTGCTTCAACAGAAGTACAGAATTCTGTAGTCACTCATACAGGGCAAATATAAAGGCAGAAGTACAAAATTTTCCTCTAATGGGTAGTTGTAATAAATGAAAGTATATTAATCTAATTATACCACACAGTAATTACAGACTGATTAGAGGAAAAGTATGTGGAGAATTCAGCAAATAGCAAATGGAAACTACAAGACTACAACATAACACAAGTGTGTAATGTTAGATTTCATTTGATTCTTTTAAGACTCCAATTATTGCTTCTTTAATTAACTAATTAAAACATACAGAAGTTTCACATTTTATGGTTCCAGTAGACTTTTCCTTAAATTATTAAGGATTTAAATGCTTTTTGTTCTCATGGCTTTAGGGAAAAGCTGGAACTGAAGTACAAACACTAGCACACTCTGGTTTCTCCAGCTGTTTATATGCACTCATTTGTAACCTGAATGTTTCAGTTTTGAGAGCTGTATTTGGCTTAATACATTTACTGTTATTGGAGTTTTTTTAAACAGCATTTAAACTGTTAAAAACTCACTGACTACATTAATCTATAGCTGAACCTAAAAAGAAAATGATACAGCAAATTATTTAAAATTAAAATATAATCCATAAATATACTTCCATATTACGTAAATCTGATCTGAAATTCAGTTTGAGGCAAAACTGGTCTTCCAGTAACAGAAACAAGCAGCATGTCCACCATGAATGTGCTTTTGGTTTCCTTCCACAAGAACTGGAGCTGGAGCTTCTTACTTTGCAAGAAGGGGGGTATGGTTCTTTCAAGGGTCAGAATTCCTTCCTGGCACCGAGGATATGGATAGGCTGGGTGAGGGATAAGGAATGTGGGCAACTCCCAGAAGCTGCTTGTAATTGCCATCTGTTGCTATGGCATCAGATCATTTTGCCAAATGAAAGCTTCCACACTTTAGTTAAAGTAACGTTTAATATCTAAACAAAATTATTTATATACCAGCATTGGCTTATTCGAAATAATAATCACGTATTTTATAGGTAGAAACTTTTAGCCACTCATTAGCTTTTAATTCTGAACTAAAATTACATAACTTACTAGAAGAAGTGAAATGATCCATCTATCCATGAGTTTGCAACAGAAGCTTTATGGAACCAGTTGAGTGACACAAAGCAATTTAGGTTTTTATTTTATGACTTGCATGAAAAGATATGACTGCCATAAAAAGCAGCTTACATGCTGCATCAAAGGCACTGTTTGTGCAGAGAAATCAACTTACAGTTTTTATAAGTAGAAAGTCATAGAATAAAAATCAGTTAAGGAAGCTTGCATCAGAAATCCTTAATGACCTATACAAAATGGAACTGAAAAAAGGAGATGTCTGAAACAGGAACTTGGTTTGGAGAAGTGGCACAATTCTCAAACTCATTAAATGGGGAAAAATACCAAATCTTGGAACAACATGGCAGGATTTTTAACACCTGTCCCTTTTCTGGACAGTATTGATAATCAACACTGAGCAAAATCTACTTGTTTTGTATTGATTAATCTCAAGCCAGTCATTTTTACTGTAGTAGCCTAAAGTAAAAGACAGAAACATTTATTTATTTTTACAGAAATCACTCAGAAAAGAGATCTAGTCTTTGTTTTAAGTATCAATTATGGCCAGGCTGTGTTTCCCTTTCTGAAAGGGAATAGTGTCTGTCCAAAGGCAGCTGGAGCACCTGCAGCAGTCCAGGATGGGAGGCACAGGCAGCAGGGCTGGCCCAGGGCCCAGGTAACAAGGAGCTTCATATCTAATGCTTGAACACACAGCAGTCTGGCAAGCAGACAATGCACATGCACAGCTGATGCAAAACAGGTTGAAAAGCCAGAGCAGGGGTTATTCTAATATAAGCTTCATGGATATTTTATTTTCCTGACTTATGTTCATGCCAATACAGGAACTGTCTAGGTTTTAAGTACCTGAATGTTTCCAAGCCTGTGCACAGATGCTCTGGTTTGAGTGGGTGAGCGATGGTCATGTGAGGCAGAGAGAGAGACTGATAAGATGAATTTGAAAAAAGAAGTTCAGTACACAGACAGAATCAAGAAGTGGCAGAAGAAAAGAGAAACAGAAGATGCAGGGGTGGAGGTGGTGAAGAGTGGGGAGAAAAGGAAAGAGATAGGAGGTGAAAAAAGAAAGGAACTGAAAATGATGCAAAGGTATATGCTATATTCTCCTGTAGGAAAGAAAAATATAAAATGAAAAAAGTGAAGCAGGGACAACAGAAGAGATCCAGGAATCAGGGCTACCATAAATAACATTTACTTAAAATGTTAGTTTAATTAACTGGTCTTAGCCAAATAATTCAGTCAATAGCTGTTTCTGTGGCATTCAATAACTTATCAAGTAGCTACAAAAATAAGAGTAAGGTTGAATTATTTTCTACCTTTGTTTTGTTATTTGATCACTCAACTAGAAACACTATTTAAAAACAAATAACCCTAGTACTTACACCAAATTCCATTAGCTTATTAGTTATCAAGTGGTACTTAGTGATTTTATTCCCCACAAAAGAAAAGTAAATGGGAACAAAATAAGGACACTGTTTAAACTTACAACTTGATTTTTTTTTTTAAATCAGGAATGTGCTTTAATTACTATAAAGTACTATAAACAAAAGCAGAATATCATGAAGAGAGTTGTACTGGTACAACACCACCAGTGCAAACTTGCACCTGGTGCACCAACCCCTAAGCCTGTTCTGAATTCAGCTCACCCAGGAAATAACTCTGCCCTCACTGGTCTGTCTTCAGAGGAGTTTATGCAAGTTTTTCCTTATCTGTGCAAGGCATAGCACCCATCCAGCTGAAGTTTCAAGTGTTGCAACTAGTGCAATTTTAGTAATTTTGCTTAAAAGTCCAGGAATAGGCCTGCACAAGAGCTCTTTCAACAGGCAATATGGTGAGAGGGTAGCAAAGTGAAACCGATGGTAAAAGCATCTTCCACAACCACAGATAGACCCAGATGTCTTTTGCCTGACAATTAAATGATTGATCAATGAACCCTCTTCAGATAATTCTTAGCAAAACTTCTGTACCCTACTTTTCTCCTTCACCAGCAGTTTGTTGGCACCCACTAGCAGAACAGGTACTGTAGGCCATGCAAAGGAAACTCATCTGCCCAGTGTCAGGCACCACAAAAATCTGTCTGAGCCATTTTTTGGTCTTTGCACTGAATCTCAAGAGTGCTGAAAAAAAATCATTCTGCCTCTATGCCAGGGGAATGCCAAAGTCTGGCAGAGGGAACCAACAAACAGCATTGGATGCAAGTGGTGGGAGGGGGAACAGCTGCTTTTGCAGTAATCATCCAGTCACGATCCAGGTCCTAGATGCTACTCCTTAAGGTTTCACTTAAACAGCATCTACAATCACTATCATCCCTTCAAATGTAGCAAGCAATGGCTTCTCTGGGAATAACAATAACCTTAAAGGAACCTTCTCACTAGGAGTTTCAGTTTTCAAGCTTTTAACTGGGCCAGGCAGTTGTATTACACAAGGTGCACGCTAGGTAAAGCAACAGAAGATAAGGATTGAATCAATAATTTCTTCTGCCTTCTCCCTTCCATCACAAAATTGAGTGGAGCTGAGAATCCCTTCAAATTGGCTGCTCATCCCCTCGAACACAGAAGCTGTTTGCAACTTTAGAATTTACCATAAAAATAAGAAAACACAAATGCAGCAAAGAGTCAGCAGACTTCTCCAATAACTGATGCACATACCCTTTCCATTTCTGAAGGACAAAGCATGTCTCTGGTGCTGCTCTTCCACACTAAGCCACTGAAAACTCCTATTTCAAATCCATTTGGTTCCCAGGCCTCCATAATTGCTGTACAGCTGATTGCCACAGAATGTCCAACTTCAGGACACGTTCTGCCTCAGTTTCAATAGCTTCCTACTCCCTTTCTGCTCCCATGCATTCCAAAGTACAGACAGAGGATCGATGCAATGTATTTTTAGTAGCATTGCCTGAAAAACAGTGCCAGCTGCTAATTTTATCTAAGGATTAATTCTGTGAAGGACCGAAGTAGTCAGCAACAATTCACAGGAGAAATCCTCAGCCATGGATTGTGATCACAGGCAAAAAGACACTTCAAGGACTTAGGTGGGATTTCAGCTGAGCCTCACGATTTCTAGAGGACAATAGCTAACACTGCTGGGCCTTTATTTCTTCCCCTTTTGCTTTTCCTCGTTCTCCTCTCTTTTCTTTCCCCATCTCCAAGGATCACAAACATGCATCTATAGAGTGCTCACAGGAACCACTGGCCTCTGACAGCCACACAGTGCAGGTGGGATTTCCAGCATTTCCCTGGGGAGGTTTTTTAAAAAGTGCATTCATTGGTTTCAACAGTATATTTGTTTTCTTCTTCCTCTACACTCTGCAGCATTTAGTGGAAACAAATTAGTTATGAAAAGATACTCCTGTCCACAGGCTCTCTCTAGACACCATTGTGTCAGAGGGGAACAAACATGGACACATGTCCAGCGCCTGCTCAGTAAGCCATGGGCAACAATAAACAGGAAAATGCCCTCATTGTCATGTTGGGTTTGTCACTTTTCTGAAAGATCAGAGAACAGCAGAAATAGATATGTGGTTCCTGCCTTGTGCTGTCTCTGAGTGTAATTGTGAGACTTTTTCTAAGCAAAATTAAGCAAGAAGCACAACCTTGGTTTTCCAAAGAACCTAAATGCAGGAAGGGAAATGGAATCTGTTAAGTGAGGTCAGTATGCATACAACATAGACAATACAATAAGCAAAAATTTGTTTTTATTACTTTCAGTCCTGAAATAGCTTGAAAACCAATAAAGGACTTGCACTAAATTATTAATAATTTCTTGTTATTTATTAAAATATTATCAATAGCTATGGCCTAAAAACCCTATCATTATTGTCTCTATGTCCAAATTCAAAAGATTTCCACCTAATGAAATGTGCATTTCTTTCAGCTGTATTTTCCATGTGCACCTGAGAGTCCACCAAAGATATGACTATTGGAGGTTCTGAGGAATGACCAAGGCAACCTGTTGAGAAAGGTGCAATTTTTTGCATCAGGGAAAAAAAATCCTTCGAAACAGGTATCAAAACACATTTTCAGAGAGAAAATAAAACCTTTTAAAGATTAATTATTTTAGAAATTATGTACTACAGAAACTCTGTTAGTAGAAACACTTAATGACAGAACATGGTTTCTCACATAAATTAGGCAGTGCTACTGTTTCCAAAAGATGTACTTTCAAACTTCTTAGATAACTATCAAGGTAAGAAATGCCCTCTCAGGCACAGTTTATTTGTACTGAGGGCTATAGAATGCTAAATTCTAGTCATGCCTTATGCCCACCCCCAAATTTAACATGTAAACTCATTACAAAAACTTTACAGCCCAGAACTGTAGGTGTGAAGGGGGGTGGCTTGCATAATGACAAGGTGAAGTCACAGAAAGTTGCTCAAAACCCACGTAAAAATTTGCCTAATTCATATGAGAGTTGGAGACAGTATTGGGAATGGAATATGCAAGCTGGGAAGCAGTTCTGATCAGTGCTCAAAAATATTACTGTTGAAGAGCTCTAGAACAGTAATCGTAATGTGCCAAGATCCAACACTTATGTGAAAGCACGAAAAAATAAGAAATCAACTGCAGTTGTATTTAATTTCAAAGGAGGGCGAATTATATGTAATTATGATGCTTTTAAAAAGTGCAAAAATCCTTGAAGGCAGCACGGAAACTATTCAAAGACACTATCCCAGAGGCTCAGACCATATGCACAGCTTTCACTGAGAACTTCAGAAAATCAAAAAGAATCCAGACAGTCTAAACAAGTTAAATAACAGCCATAAGGAGGGTAGTTAGAGCAGGACAGCATCCTTTGAAAAGCTAAAGCATCCAAATAATGAAAACAGAAAGATTTTATACACTGGGAGGTTAGATACAAAAGTCTGAGAAGTCAAGGCAAAAAAAGTGAAGAACTGGATACAGCATAAATCTGAAAACTAATAAAGCCTTTCGTAGAGGAATTAGGAGCAGATAGCCTGCCAGACACTCACCAAGGTTAAGAGATGTTCCAGACACGCAAGATGCACCTGAAGACAAAGGCTGACAGAAAAACAAGGTACATTTTTGTATGTATGTTTATTGGGAAGGAACCTGTGAAGATCTAACATGAGAATTCTTCCTAACAGAAAGTGCATCAGACCTGTTTCAAATCAAAATACCAGTAGGTGATTCAACAAACAGACATGAACACTAAAAAAACACTCAGATGAGGTGGCATTCATAGAACTCCTCAAAAGTGAAAACCATCTCCTCTGCACCACAGAACAGGAAGCTGGCCACTATCACACCTGCATTTAAAGGGGTTTCCTGAGCAATCCGGTAACGACTGATTGCAAAATTGGCATCTGTACAGGGAAGTGAATGGAAACTCTAACAAAGACAGTAACTACTGTGCTCACTCATTCTTCAGAAACAGTAATCAACAGCTTTTACATGGACAAGGGAGATCCACTTGATCCCGTTTCCAACAGGCATCTAAGAGTTACTCACCAAAGACTCCTAAGGAAGTCGAGTCTTGAAATATGAAAGCAAGTCCTTGCATGCACAGAAAACTGGTAAGAAAAAAAGGAATGGACAAGATCCACAGATCCCACCTGGATGTGTACTGGGACCTGTACTGCTCAACAACTTCAAAACAACCTGTAACAGCAACTGAATAGCGAGGAAGTGAGATTTGGTAAAACGAAGCCATTTTGGTGGCATGAGAATCATGCCCGGTTGTGAAGAACTGGGGAGAGATTTCTTATACAGTGACTGTTCGAAAGAGCTGACCAACTTCAATGCAAAAAACGCACAGGATAGTGCACATGGGAAAAACACCACCAACTTCATATAAACTACCATAGTTCTAGCAAGTGCTACAAAGCAAAGTCAGCTCAACATTCAGCAACGGCAAAAAAAGCAGGAATTGGAAAGGAATAGAGAAAATAGCAAAATGAAAAAATATGAGAAGCAACTGAATAAATTTGAAGAGTTTGCAAAAGATTAGTGAGGGAGGCATGACAGAGGAACATAGAATCACACACGTAACTGAGAACGTGAGTAGGCAACACGGGTTATTGCCTGCTCCAGATAAAGGTTTTGGAACCATCAAATAAAACTAGCAAAAGTTCAAACAGACACTTCTAAACCAGTTAAACTGACAGTACTATCACTTTGTTAGTTACTTGAAAAAAGTGTTTACCTACTTTCACAGGAATTCTCTGCACAGCACGGAAAAAAACACTTAACAAACCAAAACAAAATAACCCCATGACTTTTGGAGAGAAGCGGTGAAGACAGCATTTACCCAAACATATGGTCCTGTGTCTTCACTAAAATACTAATAGAAGTAGTTGACATCTGAAGCGTAATTTCGCATGAGTGGAAAAGACAGATAATTTATTTCAAAAGTAAAGCCAGAGCATAGAAAGGTCTCTTGCCAATAAAGTAGGGTATTTGTGCACTGTTTACTCCTGTGCCTCATTGATTACATGGATAATTTAGGTCACTAACCTCTAGCTCCTGATTCACGTCCCATAACAAAGAGCACATTAGAGCAGGTTACAGGTATAACATCCACATTACGTAAAAGCAGACTGAACAAATATCAGGGTGTGGAAGAGTGATTTTGTAGAAAGGGTAGTAAGAAAAAAACCACAATTAAGCTCTCAGTGATGGGTCTCAAATTATAAAGGAAAAGGTGTGCCAAGCCATAGCAGTGGCAGTAAATGCTCTGTGTAGCTACAAGTTTAACAGAGTGAAACCTAAAGACTGAGGAAAGCAACAAAACACAGAGAAATGATTTTCATCTTAAACTGCAAGAAATTTTCCTTCAATATTATCAGCCCTTGGTTCTGGAATTTTTTTCCCAATCATTTAGTTGTGTTGAACTTTAGTCTGTTAAGAAAGGGCTAAGTAAATTATTTACAAAGAAATATTGCACCCAAAGATGGTAGCTGGACTATGGTCACTTAACAAATCCTGAACAAAATTAAAAACAACCAGTGGAAAGAAAAGCGTTAATTAATATTTAAAGAATTCCAAACAAGGACACTTCAGGAAGAAGTACACTTGGAAAACAGATTCCCAAATGACATATTTTCTTCCATGCTTACGGCAATTTTCAAGAAGTACTCAGATAAAGCTTTTATTCAGAAATTTTTACACTGCTGTTGAACATTCCTTTTGTTACAATTTCACCATACAGTTGATATAACTAGATGGCTTGTCTGCCATCTGTCCCCTCAGCAAATGCTAGGCATTCTGTTCCAAACCAACCAGACCATCTGCAATTAATAGGTTGCCAGAATGACTGTATACGTATACTTCACATGCTCCGAGTTGGTGATTTTTCTTTATTTGGCAACAAGCAAAGCCAAATATTTCCAGCGAAAACCAAGAAAATACCACAAAACTGTAGGGACTGAATAGCCTTGCCGACCTCACCAAACCAATACAATCTGAAATTCATAAATACAAGGAAATAAAAGACGTTCCACGCATGGCAATAGGAAAAGATTTCTTAAAACAGAGCTAGTTGTGCCCCTGGGAAACCGTGCACACTGTAGAAGCTCCATCCTTGGGAGAATTTAACAAACAGGTGACATACACAGAGCTGTCCAACATGCTCCTCTGTCGGTCCAGCCACAGCCACAGGTGGCTGTGCCAGCTTTGCCTTGGCACGGCCTCCTCACTTATTCACCTGGGGAGTCTGGAATCACGTCCCCAGCGGAGCTACAGCCGAGGGGATCCCAGTGCTGTACACAGCCTGGAAGGGCCAGAGAAGGAACTGTGCTGCTGACCCGCACCCTGAGACAGGCTGGAGCCCCCTAAAGAAAGCGGGACCTTCCCTACTTGCGAACCATTGTACGACTTTCATTTAAATAACAAAACCAGTGACCAGCCGGTAACCAGTTCGGTCACCCTTACAGGTACAAACACACGCCAGCACAGCGCTGGTGCCAACACAGGCTATGCAGGTCAGCTTTAGGAACATGGACAAGCATTTGAAAACGACTCTGGCGCTGGGCACCGCCGGCATCCTCAGAGAGCCGGAGCGCGGTGACAAACCCGGGCGGCCCCGGCCCCGCGGGGGCAGCGGGGCAGCCACAGCTTCAAGTCCCCCCTTTCCGCGGCCGACCCGCGCCACCCGCTCCCCAGTGCGGCCTTCCCGGCGCCGACACGGCCCAGAGCCCCGGCCCGGCCCCCCTCGCCTCCCCTCCCCGGCGGCAGCTCCTCCCGCCGCCGCCGCCGGGGAAGCCCCGGGCCTCCCTCCGCACCGCACGCCCCTCCCGCCCGGCGGCGCGGTGGGCAAGAGCCGCCGGTGCCCGCCCGCGGTGCCGCCCGGCGCTGGCCGTACCTGGGCGGAAGGCGGTCAGGGTCCTACCGCGGGCTCGCAGGAACGCGTCCCCCGCCGCCGCCATCGCCCGGCCCCGCGCGGCCGCTGCCGGGAGCCGCCGCCGCCGGG
>NW_020897724.1:1173922-1183785 GCF_003984885.1 Neopelma chrysocephalum
GGGCAGTGACCAGGGCCCAGGCTTCTGTTTTTCTCAGTACCAAGGTGCACAGTCAGGTGATGACTGACATACATGGGTGACCCCTTGCAAGGCAATGTTTTCTTAATCCTTTCTGAACTGCGGTCCCCTTTTTGACCCAGCGATAAGGAATGATAACATGGTTATGATTTCCCAGCTGAACAGCCGGGACCTGATTACTCTGCAGAGCTCTGAGTGCCTCTATTCATCGTGTGAAATCTGTCACTGACGTGCTAGATAAGGTTAATGTTGTCAACTAAAATGCGTTCCTATGGCTAGATTATTTTCCTCTCTGTAAAATGTGGGTATTATTATCCACAAATAAAAACAGCTTCAGTCCTGCTTGTAAACTGCTTGATGATCATTAGATGGAAAGTGCTAGAGGAAGTCTTTTTTATTAAGTAGTTTTTGTCAATTCCTCTCTTTATGAGGCAGCATGTGGTATATTAAGCAAATAAAAACTAAAGTGCATTTTTGAGTCTCAGGTGCAGCCTATCTAAATATCCTAACACCATCATAGGTGATCACAACCTCATGGTGGAACTGCTCATGCTAATATAAGAGCAATTGGCTCAATCATGCAAAGAAATTTTTTACCTTTTCTGTTTCTTTTCCATTTTCCTCTCATCTGCTTAATGGGGCTGAGTAGCCATAAACCAGAATATGTGACTCCTGTGTGACTTCAGCTAAGCTCGGGATGAATTTTGCAAGTGAAATACCATCAAGATCAGGCCAAGGAGTGCAGCAGGAACACGAGTGTTTTTGGCAGGACAGCACAGGGCCGTGAGGTTGTGATCAGCACACCTAATTACCTTGGTCTTATTTCACCTGGTTGTGTTGCTAAAGGCAACCATTTTTCCTGTCAAGTCATGCGTGTCTGAAAGATTGAATCAGACCTGGCAGAGATGTGCATTCAAAGACCTTCTAGATTTATCTAAATGTCTGTAATTACACAGCCCTTTTTCCTAGGCATGTGTAGGGGGCTCTCCTCCACAAAATTCTGTTGTCAGTACTGCACTCGATGTCTTTGCAGGATGGGTCATGGATGAGCTTTGGGGTGCTCAGCTCTTTGTAGGTGATGGTGAAGGTGCCTCCTCTTCAAATGGAATCCTCTGATATCATATCAGTGTTGAGTATTGTCTGCTGTAACGAGGATACCACAAGACATTTCCATTTTGTAATTTGAACACATTTTCTTCTGATTTTGCAGCCTGAGTGCAGAAGTGTTTTCATCTGCAGAAATAAAGGGACATTTGCATATAAACATGAGAACTGAAGATGGGGACTGCGTGTGCAGGAGGGGGATTTCAGCTCTCTCCTGCTTCCTCTACTCTGCCAAATTTGAAGTATGCATTTTTGAAGCCAAGATCGTGGACCAAATGCTGTACAGCTAAACTTATTTTACTATGACTAAATTGTTTAAAGTTACTACTGATCTGTATTAGTTTAATTATAGACTTTCATGGACTTATTCCACATGAGGCCTAGATAAAGCAGCAGAATTTTGACTTAGGACTTGATTTGTTAAACAAAGTGTCATGAATATAATGGCACCGAATAAATAATTTACAGTAGCATGTGCCTGGTCTTATTTATAGAGTATAAATTGAGAATAATTTTACTAATTTTATAAAGTTAGTTTGAGCATACAGAGGAGAATACATCATTCTGGAAGGCCATGCAGTACATTGAAAATAAGAGATAAAAAGTGGGAAATGGAGGCATTGAAAAGGAAATGCTTATATAAGATTTAGCTTTAATAAGGCCTGTGATTAGAATAGTGCAGATCTGTGGACCAGATCTTTTAAGACTTTCTCTAGTATGCATTAGGTCATGCTGCCAGCCCTTACAGGTCTTAACACCTTGGAAGTTCTGAAAAATCCAGTAACAGACATGCTACTTTATTTCTTACTGCAGTTTAAAGGAAGCTTGTATGCACTTTGAGAGATGTAGATAAAGAACTAATAAAACTATTTATTAATAAGACAAGAAAATTATGCAAAAATGTACTATCTCTGTTGAGCAAATCATATAAACAACTGTGGTGGTGCCTCCCCCTCTACTCCCAGTGGGGAGCAAAATAGTCAAAAGCAGTGGTTGAAGGAGGGAATCTTTTTTCTATTGGCAGCAAATGACAAGATGACAACGAATTACAAAATGGAAAGAGTACAAGAGGTGAAAAGGACATAACAAGGTTGGTCTAGACATTAGAATTAAAATTACAAAGCACAGCCAGATATGCAGATTTGAAAGCAAACCATTTTAATCTTATCCATACAATAGAATGACTATCTGCCATCTGGAATTCAGGGAATCCAATGAAGATCAGAGGTGTAAACAACACACACAGTGTTAACATCTGTTTTCAGTGTGTGCTGATATATATGAGTCCTTGAGGGATAAGTTAGAGAAAATAATGGAAATTGATAAAAACTGGTGATATAAAAAGGATCACACATAACTGTATTTGTTTAGAAAGAATATGGACTTACACACACTGAAAATAAATAATGCATACAATGTATTGTCTGTTTTCTATGAATCTCATTTTCCAGCTCCCATAAATCCTTGAACAGGACAGCATTCCCAGCAGATGTAACATTTTGGAAGGTTTGGCATATGATATTCTTCTCCCAGGAACAACTAATGGATACAAATCAGTAAGTTCTGAAAACTTAGAGTAGTATCTCATCTATCTCCCACTCTAGCTCCTGTTTCATTGCTGAGAGTAAGACTCCAGGATGACTATGCCATTACAAAGACATTTGGCAATCTGAGCCTAAAACATTACAGAATATGATAAAACTTAAGGTCTACTTCTTTGATGTTCAATACAAACAAAAAATGAATTACTATACTAAAAATGAATTACTACACTAAAAAGTGCTATCCATGTTAAAAAAAGGTTCTGTTAATATTTGGCCTTGATACCATTTTCAAAGGACCCACAAAACAATATAAAAAACCATTAAAAGTGCTTTGTGCAAACCAACTTAAAAAGATTGGTTGACCAGGACCAATATTTTGTTGCTAGGAAGGGAACAATGATGACATTGATTATTTCCACAGTTAAGAGTCTACAATGTAATTGATTTCTATCTGACTCATTTAGTGTGGGCAGGCTCCATTTGTTCAAGAAACCTGTAATATATTCCTTGAATCACTGTAACTATGAGAGATATAAAAGTTGATGTAATGAGTTAAACACACTATTTAACTCAATTTGTTTTGCACACTGAATTCCAATTTCTGACACAGATACACGTTCTATCTAGAGCTATTGGTCCTCTTTCTAAGATGTTTTGTTCATTTTGTGTGCTGCCAAATATTCAAGAGTTCTACTTTATTCAGGGTGCCTCTGATTTTAGATTTCCCTGTCCTGAGATTTCATTTTCGGGTACACTGAGTACTTGCACCTTTCACTGAGTAATTGAGACCTGGGCTGCCAGCAAATTAGAAAGTCATGACCAGTAATGACTCCAGTGAATGAGAGAGCTAGACTAGAAGGAATTATTTGATCTAGTGCATGTTTTTGAAATATTAAGTGTCTACTCCTGAAGAGCCATGGATGTTTGGGTCATGAGTTTGTACTGAAACTTCTAGACAGAAAAAATGCGAGGAGTCCAGAAGGGCTAGAGCTAAGTGAAAAAACCCAAGGCTTTAATTGAAGTACCCGTTTCCAAAGTTATGCAGAAAATTTGTGATTGACTGTCACCTCATCCTGAACTATCTCAGAACTTTGTGACTTAAATGTTCTCCAGAATTAGTCCTGTCAGAATTGGACACCATTTGCCTGCTATCTAAAGTTTATGATTCCTGCTGCTTATCAAGATCTCTCCAGTCACAAATGGAAGGGAATTAGGCATATAAATAGATTTGGAGAAGCTATTTAGTATATATACACACATATGTATCTGAGTGTTTTTAGAGTGCTACAGGTTTCAGGTATATACTATTTGACTTGGTCTAAGAAGAAAATCCAGATTTAAGAGCTTTTATATCACATCTTGATCTAAAATTTGGACTTGTTGGACTTTTCTTATTTTAAACAAACAGATTTTCCACTAATGTACAAGCAAAAGCAGAAATCTGACAGAAGAAGCAGTATTTAGTTTATGCATCTGTATGCATGACTCTCAGATTCCTTTCTCCTTCTTTGCTGATAAGTGACATTTTATTAGAAAAAAATAAAACCCCAGATGATCATTAAACACAGTTGCTATTTTTGCAAAAAAAAAAATCAAAGAAGCAGCGATCCTTCAAGTATTAAAATTCAATAAACAATCAGAGGACTTAGATTTTTTTCAACTAGGCATACAAAAAGGACATTCTTGCTTTACTGTTATGTTGTTTAACCCAAAATGCATTGCAAATGTACTAGATGAATCTCTTTGTTTCCTTGCTCAAAGCAGAAATTTATTTTTCAGACTGAAAAACTAATTTTTAGATTACAGGTGACATGCAAGCAGTTCAGGTGTTTTGAAAAAACTGATACTTCCTCTTTCTTTCTCCTTTCTTTCTTTTTTTCTTTCTTTCTTTCTTTTCTTTCTTTTCTTCTTTCTTCCCTTCTTTTCTTTCTTTTCTTCTTTCTTTCCTTCTTTTATAGAGATTTCATCCTCTGTCAGAAAAGGGGAATTTTGTTCTGGTTCACCTAAATTTTAACCAAATATATTTTTGAGAAGCACACGTACATCACCATCTGACAAGATATAACAAACTGGATAGAAAGAAACAAGGACATCAGATTACTCTGAGGAAAAAAATTAGTGATTACAAAAAAGCTGTGAAAGAGAAACCACTGTCATACTACTTTGCAAAACTGTAGCTTCTGCTACAGAGTGAGGTTTGACACCACTGAAATGTCCTCTGTGTAAGTGGAAAAGGTACATCAATCAGGCAAATAAATCCTCTTCTTAATTGGCCTTCCTGGGTTCCAGACTGGCACTACTCTCTGCTCAAATCATTCTCTAGAGCAGCAAAGATTCTCTCAACTGCTGATGCAATCTCTTGGTAAGGCTGTGTTTTATGTCCCCTAAACTCTTCATAGAACTCTTGTGCACATTAGTATTCGCTCATATTGTTTGCCAGGTTTTGCATGTGAAATAGATCTTCAAACTGACTTTACCATCTGTGATGTCACTAATATAGCAGTCACTGAACTTCCTGAAATAGGATGACTATGAAGGATGCATCTATTTTGCCACAGTTTTCTATAAAACAAAATGTTTTTCAGTAATTAAAGCTGGAGATGAACAAAGGAGGTACTCCGGGAAAAGCACAGATTAATTTAAGCTTAAATGACCCATTTAAGGGGTTTTTTTTGTTCAAATAATGACTGAAGAAAATGAGTTCAGAGACTGATGAAGGATGCTGAATAGGTAATTATCGCTATTACAAACCTCTTAGTTTAATTTGTAGGAAATGTGATTTGAAAATTAAATAGTACTTGATTTTTTTTAGGTTTCAGTGTGGACTGTCTTTCAGCTGTGTATAGCACTTTTGTTTTTTCAGAATTTCAAGGACCTTTCCTTTCTCATTAATGATCGTATGAGATAACCAGAAGGATCCATTTTTCAACAGTATTATCTCAGCAATAAATTACATTTTCCACTTCTCTTAGGTTCCTGGTCTAAAGATCTGTAGGTGTTTTACAGGCCTTGGGTAAAAAGAGATAAAGAAAAATCTGGACACAGGTAGAGGCACACACAGGCTGATTTATGAGTCAAGACATAACATGCACCACAAAGCTTCTACTTTTAAAATTAATAATAGATGAGGACAAGACTGCATGCCCTACAAGGCAAATGTAATCCACCTGTTTTGTACTAGCCCTTCACTTCTATCCTCCTTCACCGTGTTTGCAATGATTTTTTTCAGATTCCTTCCAGTTGTACTTATTCATAACAACTAAGGCAGTGACAGCAAACACTGTCTGAATTCCCAGAGTGGTGTTCTTTCACATTTTTAACGCTCCAGTATTTTTCAAACCTCTGTTACAAATGTAACAGAGTCCAACGTCCAACACATAAAAGCAGGCTAATTGACAATAGAAAAGTGGCTTTCCTGCTCTTTGATTTTTTTTTTCTGGTTTAAAAACAATGGAGAAGTAAAATTTTATTCATGGAAATATTGCTTGGTCTTATTGATACATTCCTACATTTGCTGAAGGATGATCACAATAAAGATACGTCCCCTGTACAGCAGGCAAAATATAAAAATTAACTGAAGTGCCTCTTCTCCAGATGACTTGGAACCATTAAAGCTCATTTTGATGTTTGCAGTTGGTTGCAGGCACAGGCAGCAGTGGATGTGTGGAAGCTGTGTGTTGTGTACAACAGGAGGCTAACAGGGCTATCAACGCTTCACAGATTTACTCTGCGGCAAATTTACCCCCTGTCCTTGCAAAATAAACCACACCATCCATTTCTGCTTGAGACACTCAGGCTTTAAAATCAGACAAAACTTAAACCTAACTACTAGGAAGCCTGGTCAGACTCATTTAACAAGCATGGTGGAGACATTGTTGATCCAGAGTGGCTCTAAGAGTGGGAAAAATTACACAGTGTAATCCAAAGAAGCAGAGACTGAAGGCCATTTGTCTGTAGGGATGCCCTCAACACACAGACATGTAACAAACCATGTTAAACCATGACATCTTGGCAACACCCATTTGACAACAGACAGTCTGGCTACAAACCTATGGTCTTGAATTTATGCAGTGCCATGGTCTTACCTTATAGACCATGGCACTGGAATGAGTGATAAGACAGAAACAGCATACAAATAGTGAGGCAAGATTAACATTTTTGTTGAACATAGTGGGATGGATTCATCAACCATAACAACTTCTTTGAATAATTGACTGTGCTGAATTTTTCATAATTAAAAAAAAAAAGCACAACATTCATACGGTGCAATTACTGCAGTGTGAAACATGTTTGAATTAGAACAAGATAACTTTGTCATTAGGTAGGTAAATTCACAATGTCAGGAAATGTTCTCCTCCCCAGGTTCTAGGAATTATGTGCCTAACGTTCTCTTGCAGCACACAGTACAAGCTACTATTAATAATATATCTATAGCTGAACATAAGGTATGGAGGGAGTATTTAAAGTGTTTAATTATTCAAATGAAGGAATTAATTGACTGTGCCATTTTGCAGTTCTACAATATTTCTAAACATTAGAAGAGCTCAGCGTGCTAAGAAGAATATAATAAGTGCCTGGGAGGAAATAAAAACTAAAATAACTAGAAACTGAAAACTTTCCTAATAACTGAATCTGTGGCTTACACACAGTATATGCTGTCATTTGGAGTTATATACATAAATCAAAACCACAATACATTCCTATGTATTTGGGCTTCTGAATGGAAAGAAATTAGATAAGAAAAAAAGAGCTAATCATTCCTAGTAGAGTGTGGTGTTTGCATATTAACAGCCTAGCCAAGGCTCTCACAGGGATGGCAATATTGCCAATTGGTGTTGGTATTTACCAAGTAATAGCAAGAAAATATAAATTTACTTTTACTGTATTTTAACGTGTAGCATTAGCACACGCAAATTCAGAGTAAGATGGGTGGTTATATATGCATCTCCTCCCTACAAATCCTTTTTATTTAGTATCTTGGTATGAATGGAAGTAATTTTTTCAGGTAAAAGGTACATCACATCAATAAGTGCAATACAAGGCTTTGGTGTTTAGCCTTAGACTTTCAAGGGGTGTCTCCTTACTCCCATTTCACGATGAGTTCCATAACTCAAAACGCTTTCAGAGTGACCTTTTGAGTGGCAGATGCCGTAAGAATTATATTGTATTCCAGTGAAAACCTTGAAGAAAGGCCTTGAATGTTAACAAGTAATCACTGACTGGAGAGCCAGTGGAGTACATCGAGTGTTGGAGTACTCATACTTCCTACCCCTTCAGTTTTGAAGAGCAAAGTGAAGTCCAAATGATTCACATTTAGGATTTCTGAGACAACTGTAAGCAAGATGATATTCTGCTCACCAAAGAACCTCTCCTTTCTTTTTCTGTCCTTCCTTATATTAGTTTGGAGAAGCTTATTTCTCTCTTATTATTTCTGTTAAGTAAACAAAACAAAAAAAAATCAAAAAACAAACCAGCAAAAAAACCTCACCCCAAAACAAACCAAAACCCACCAAAAAGCAACAGTGAAAAGAAATCCGGGACAAGTTCTTATGCTGAGAAGCCCTAATTTCATTCTGGTTAAATTTGGTTAATCAGATTTCTGCAACTCACGCAAATAAAGAGTGAAATTCACCCTGACTGAAAGGAGGCCTGGCCTCATTTAGATGCATTAGAATTTCATCTGCTAATACTCTCCCAGTAATTACTCCTTCATCCAGCTTTTGAAGTGCAGCTGTTTTGGAAGCATCCAGGTAAATAAACAAGATAGAATATTTCAGTAGCTGAAACACTTTCAAAATTAATTTCTTGGTGGAAACACTGAATAAGAGGTTTATAAACTGCGGGGATTGGTGTCTGCTTTCCCCACAACAACAGTTCTTCCTTTTGAGTATCCCTGGTTCTATTTGTGCAGGTGAAAGATCAGCACCTTGTCAATACCAAGGACACAAAGAAGTGTAAAATGCAATGACATTCTTGGGCAATGCAACTGGGGAGAATCTGTAGATTGAAAATAGCAATGCTTACTATTTGAAACTTAGTAAATATCTTGAGAGAGATTTTGTGAATCAATGAGATTGCTATTAGTTTTCACACCTTTCCTGTGAGAAAAGAGAATTGCAATATTTCTGGGTTCTTACATAACCTAGTCTAGCAAGTATTTATCTCATCGTATAGATAAAAAAACCCCAACCCCCTCATTCTTAAATAAATCCTATATAAATAGAAAAAGTGCAAGTTAGAAGTTAACTTTGAGGGCTTTCTGCTTGATCTTCTGAATAATAAATCTCACCTGAACAAATATAATAATACCATTCTGGGTAAAACTTGTCTATGATGACTGAGCAGACAGATATATAAAATATTTTTTTCCCAAGAAGGAGAACTCACCTTTATTTATCAGTTAGGGTTTAGGGGAGAGTTTTTTTCAAGAGAATAATAGACTATATGAGTGTCATTTCTGAAAAAATTTGTGCACCTCTCATACAGTTTAGACTAAATCAAAGTAAAGTAAATCAAAGTAAAGAGAGCATTTTGTGGTTTCTACAAGTAAATTTGTAAAGACCAACAAGACTCAACAGATTTTTAGGACAAAATCATAAACTTGTTGTGGTGAACACCATGATGTGTGGGGGAGGAGGGAGAAGTGCCAGCTGGATCCATCATCTATCTTGGCATTTATACTGTGTTCATCACCATGGTATCAAAACACCTTTACAAGCTCTAAGTGTAATCACAGTAAAGGATCTCTAGTTTCTCCTCATGTCCTAGGAGGGATGGCTTTGTTGTTGTTATCATTGTTGTTATTATTATTATTATTAAATAGGTGGGGGAAAATAAAAGATTTTACATTCTTTTGTAAGGAGGTGAATTTGTAATTGTTTCAATATCCTCAGGGAATCAACTTCACACCTGTGTGTGAGTTGCCAAGAAAATTATATCTGTCCATGGTATAGAGATGACTCTCCCCTTGACCCAGAACATTCCAGCTGTAGTGAATGATCATGAAGTCAGTGAGAAATAGCCCTCATCCTCTTCACTGACAGGGCACAGAGAAGTTGCTTAGGATGGATGTGGGCAGGGTTTTTGGATACGCTGCTGATTTTTATTGTTTCCCCAGCAGTGTGGGCAGATTCCCTCAGCTGTTCCAGAGCTATCCCTATCCCTATCCCTATCCCTATCCCTATCCCTATCCCTATC
>NW_020897724.1:1183795-1285375 GCF_003984885.1 Neopelma chrysocephalum
TCCCTATCCCTATCCCTATCCCTATCCCTATCCCTATCCCTATCCCTGTGCCAGCAGAACAAGCCTCCCTTGGACTTCCAGGGATGCACTGGATGACCAGAGAGCTTGGTGAATACATTTTCAGCAATATACAGCTGTCTGCACAGGACCCTAAAGGTGCATAGTATGTGAAAACATTAATTCCTTAAATATTTCTACATTCTCTAATATAATAAACATCAGAATGTGGCCTTTGTTGTTTTTGTCTTGACCTTTTCCTTTATGTTTTTTCTTTTCTTTTCTGTATCCTTTAATGTTAGATTTTGGGTTTGCTTTCGTTATGAATAACACTAGCATTATGAAATGACCCCATTGAAACAAATGGAATCTTTCGTCCTATAAAGAACATCTCAGTGAGAATAAACTTATAAAATCTTGTTCCTTAGAGTGGACTCTTCACTCCACAGATTTCAATGGTAATATTCCTGTTAACACTAATGAGTCAAGACTTTGTCCTTTGCATACAGCTGTCAACAAGCAACTAATGATAGCCAACAGACCTAACACTAAAAAAATCCTTTGCAATGAGATGAAAAGGCTGAAAACTAGACCCAGGTTGAGGCTTTACATGGAGGATCTATTTCTGATCTTGCTGTGCAAGTGTTTTAGTGTTTTGGTTTTTTTTGACTTGAGCTAAACATTATGACCGAAACAAGTGAGATAACTGGTATTAGAGTTATCTGTTCTTTTTCACTTATGGCCATTGTATGTGTTGAAATACTTGCATTGTTTGTGTAGGAAAGCGATCCTATTGTTCAGCCATCTAAATTGTCTGTTTGTTCATCATATTATCAGGGCTCACTTCAACTGTTCTAGTTTGCATAGAAATTAGATGCAATTTCCTTTAAATTTTCTTATTTTTTCTTTTTAAAGAAGATCAATCACTATATTCAGAGGGAGAAATTGTTAAACTGGAAAATCCTATTTAAGAGTTCAAGGTGTATAGAAATTACAAAATTGACTTTAAAGAGGCCAGCTTTCTGTCAGGTGTGTGGGAGTGAGTGACAGACTAATTCCCACACATCCAAGAAAATTTTGAGTTGTCCTTTTACCAAGTATTCTGTTACAACCGGCCCTATATATGTATGTATATATATAAGAGTAAGTATATATAAAAATAGGTATGTGTATATAAATATATAAGTAGATATAAATATAGAAGTATACATGTATAATAAATATAATTGTTTTATATATATATATACACAATTTCCATATTACACAGAAGTATTCCTTTTGCAGCTTCTTTACATTTTACTCCAAAGTAACTTGACTATTTAAATTACAGATTAAATAATCCATTATGAAAACTGTACTCTCTGATGCCTGTGTTTTGTATCAAAAAATGTGTTTTACCTTATTGTACTCTGTAATAATCTCCTATATCTGTGTTAGGGAGCAGATATCCTAAATATGTTATTAGCATTAGATTATATTTAGCAGATTAGATATAATCTGCTGGCTTTAGTAAACAGTACAACAAAAAGATACCACTGGAATCTGCTGTCAGCATCTTTTTGCACCACTTCTTAAGACTCCCTAATGTGCATTTCACATTACAGTTACAATCCTTTTATTTGTCCTATTATTTACCCAGCTGTGGGATCACTGCACTTTCACAATAATAAAAAACCTCTAGGCACATATGTGTTATAAAACCACAAAAAAAAATCAAAAATATGCTACTACACATTATTTACTCTAAGCATTAACTTTTCAGTTTAGTATTGACTTGATGCAAAGAGCAGGGAAACTAGATTGATGCCTTTTCATTCAGAGGGTATAACAGAATAGCTAGAGAGATGTTCTAGATAGATATTCCAATTCTGTGGGTATAAAAGAGTTGCACTGTGCTGAGAAATATCAGTGATGAATGCTGTTATCATAATCAGAATGCTCTCTAGAAAGAAAACGTAAGGAACGGCAGTTACTCTTCCACCTTGGAATCTTCATGGGTTTTTAACCATCTGTCAGGATACCTGGTTGATAGATTGTTTCTTCTCAGTGGCTCTCATGCTAAGGGACAGAGAAGCAAATCCCTCTGGAGCCAGCTTAGTACTGCTCTTTACATTTGGCTGTCAAGTGGAGTCAGGAAGGGACAGTCGCTGCCATCTGCCTAAAAGCGTGGTCTGGAACCTGGGTTGGTATTTGTGCACATCAACAGTTTTCCAACATATGTGCCTAAATTTAGTTTCTGAATTCATTATTGGGCTTTCAAATATGTGACCTGGTTTCCAGAAGTACTGACCACTCAGACATCTGGTGATTTCGTGTAAGCTGTGATTATTCAGCATCTCTTGAGCAAAATCACTCAGTGCAGTTTCCATTTTAAATCAGTGTAAAGACTGTTGTTGAATTTAATACATAGTGAGTTGGTCTGTGGATGTTTAACCTTTGGCAACCACATTTGACACTCTTGTCCAGGCATTGTAATAACATAAGTGAATCTGATAGCCACCTGAAAACTGGTGACAGCATCACCTGACAGTGATAGCAGTGTCACAGAATTAAAGAGGAATCACAGAACTCAGACCGTTATCACTTTGTACCTCTTATTTAATCTGTCTTGTGACTTACCATTTTAAAATCCTGAGCATCTTCTAACAGTTAGCATCCTTCAAAAATGGAACTGTCAGAGAAATTTTCTTATTCATAAATCTGAAAGTTCCTACATCTATATATTAGTACTATATGTAAGACTAAAAATAAATCAAGCTTTGGATGGGCATGTTGTGACAATGATGCAGAGAGACATCATTAAAGCTTATTATCAGGGAAGCACACTGAAAAGGTCTAATTTTCAGTAAGAACTTTTGATTTTGGTTGCTTGAAAGTACATTTTGGAAGACATGCAAAATATATGGTGGCTAAAATATTTTGTTAGTTAAGTAGTACAGCAACTTCACATTTCTGTGAAGAGCAAATTCTTCCCTTCTGAGGTTTACAGCTCACTTCTATAGCCCTTGAGGGTTATTAGTGCTAAAACTGGCAGACTTTACCTGACTCATTAATTTGACTTCTTGTTGTCTCTTCCATCCAAGGATGTTCCAGGCCTGAGGAATGCACATTCTAGACTAAACTTGTTTACCTCTTTATCTCAGTTACTGAGCAGTTTTAGAAGAGGTATTGGTTAGATGAGCTCCTCAGTTGTTCTAACATATGCCAGAGTCAGACAGCAGAGGATCAGAAAATTTTCTCTGCTATGTGTCCTCTTCTGTGTCTAAGCACAGCTTCTCTATGCTCAGATACAATATACAGCCTATTATACTCCCTTTAACCTTGACAATTTTTAATGCTATTTTAGGCCTGCTTAGAAAGACTTACTTTCTGCTTTGAAAAGTTGAACTCATGGGAACAAAGGTGGTTTGGTTTTCAGTTGGAAGGATACAAAAGCACTTCCAATTTTTTTGATCCTTTGTAGCCTCTTTTTCCCCTCTTTTTGTTAACAAGACAAAGATTTTGTTGGCACGATTTTGGAATGAGCTGCAGAGCCTTCTCTGTCAGCTGCAGTAATCCTCAGACACCTGGCCAATCACTCCAGATCTAAATTCCATGACAGTCTAATTTATAACAAGCAGAAACGTACCTTGTTCACAGGTGCTTGCAATACTGTTACAATTCAAAAGTAACATCAGTTTTGCCAAAGAGAGAACCTGACTGGCAGCTCTCCTTGTTCCGAATCAAAGCAAGAGCTGTGCAACAGGTGAACCCGAGGGCACAACTCATTTTTCAGCTGTACTGCTGGAAGCTGCTTTAGACAGGTTGGCACTTTTTTCCACTGCTGTATACTGAAGATATTTGCAGTATACATGTATTCCCTCTTGTATATTTGCAAATACTCCATTTACCTTCTAAATTTATCTGAATTTTTCTGAAATTCCTTTGAATTAAACTGAAGCTAAAAGAACTCTCAGCATTTCATGAAGTCAACTCCAAATCCAGATGTTGTCACTGCCTGCCTCAAACTCAAGCCATGTAATTACTACAGTTTTGGTTTCACAAGAAGACTGAAGAGAAAAATATTAGGTTATAAAGGTAATTTCTACATTATAGAATTGCAATAAATTATATTCCTCCTCAGTGAGCCATAAAAAAGAAGTTTCTCATGGTTTTTTATTCATGCAGTACCTCCTGGCTCATTAAGATCTCTTGATGGTGATCCCTTTGCTACATGCAATGTATATTTTTTCAGACTGAATGACAATAACTAAAAAATGCTCAACGTCTGTGAGATGTTCCTGTTAAAATTTCTGTGGATTAATAAATATATAAGATCAAGCTCCTTCTGTCCTAGCCAGAATATGCATCTTTTTTAATGAAAAGGGAAAGGTTAGTTTAAAAGACGTGTGCTCACCAATTATAAGAGGAGAAGTATATTTAGTGTCAACACAGTGCAGGTTGGGATTTCGCACGTTGCTGCTCTGATATGATATTAATGATTGCAGTTACTGGCTAAAGGAGCAAAGGCTTATGAAGCATTCTCTGTGTAACTAAAAGAAAGGCCTAAAACAATGCATTTTGACCATTCAGCAAGACTAATACCAGTGGGAGAGAATACTCCTCACTGAGCAATGTCAGAACTTGGGAGAAGCAAATGGGGCTGTCTGGTGTATGCTAGTTGAAGAATGTAGAGTTGTCCAAAGCAAACTTCTGTGCTGTGTCATTTGGGGCTGTTTACAATATTTGTAAATCATGGGACTGTATTTATAAACATAAAGTTGTTTGTAGCCTCCTTGTTAAAACACATTTTGCTTCTTTAACTCATGTTTGCTAAGATACCTTTTATTCTCGAACAGCAGATACCTTCTAACATTTATCTGTACTTTTACAAACTAGTGATTGCAGCCCTGCTGCCAGTCGGTCTGCTGAGGTACAATCATCCCCTCTTTTGTTTTCCACTGGCAATATTTTGTATCTATACATCCAGATATGCCACTTCAGTAGGAAAATACTACCAAGGAAGCAGACATTGACTGCTTCATTCTAGTTTCCACATGACATTTCTTATCACAAAATACCTTTCACATCAATACTGTCTGAGATCAGGCCTGTCTGGCTGCTTTTTTTGACAGATTCTCACAGCTCTGGAATGTCTGTTAATAATAATGATTGAGCTATATGGCATTTCTTGGGAATTAATGGTTGGCTAGAAAGCTCCATTGAATCAGTGCTCAGCAAAGGACTACTTTCTCTAGCAGGTAGTTAGTCCAAGGGAAATACTCAAAGGTTATCAACATTGTTATTATTAAAAAAAAAAGAATTAAAATTAAATATAGAATTTGGAACATAATAATTGTAATTGCTCTGTATATTCTAATTGTTCTATACTCTTCAGATTTGTCACCGCCTCAACGTTCAGGTTAACTCATTAACTTTTTCTCCTAATTTCACTCCTTTTCAAACTCTCTTATTTACAGAAAAACACCCCTGCAAGAATCAGTTCTAAGACTATGTACAATTCCACACAGAATTCAATATATAGAGTATGAGTCTATATGCATTTATGTAACTTCCATGTGACATGAGTACACATTGCTACAGAATTTGCCAGAAAAAAGTGCCTGTTTTCTATCTTAAAGTTGAACAACAAGCATTGCCATTGATTCATATTGTCTTGGTGAAAACAAGTCAAAGAAATTAGAGGAAAAAGATAATAAGAATTTTGTATAAGGTTGGTGCCTAAAATATTTTCACTTAATTAAATGGATGTGCACTTGAGTAAAGACAGCTCTGCAGGTTCTAGTTGAAACATTCACCCTCTCAGTTGTTTCAGAGGCAAAATACATTCCTTATGGGATAAATCTGTAGAAAAGTAGGTAATTATTACTTACCTTAAAGCAATGTCAAAGAGAGAGGTCTTGAAATTCTTGAAGTCTTGAAAGTGATGATGATGGTGCTAAACTGGGAAATCTTTTGTGTTTCTCAACTTGTTAGACACAACTAAAATAAATGAGACATTTATTGACTGACTTAATGGAGAAAAACTTTATAACATCACGCAATAACCCAAGATATGTCTCAGTACTGTGTGTAATACACATTTCTCTCAACTAGTTTTCTTGTTTCCATTATTATAATTAATGGGTTTATATTTTGATCAAGCAGGTGTTCTTACAACTACACGCTATGAAGCCATTAAAACACAAAACTGCAGGTCTGGTAAAAAGGGTTTGTGCCCCGGTCTAGAACAACTCCAGTTCATTATTAGAATTTTAAGACATGGTACAGCTAAAAATAACTTCACTGCTAATACAACTAGCAGGCTCAGAGAGCTCAACAACTAAAATAACATATTATTAGGGATAGCATGATTTTTGGGTTCCACAGGTCTGATCCAAAGTCTCTTGGTGCCATAGCAAATATTTTTTTCCAAGGAGCTTTAATCACCCTCATGATTTTCCCAAGCACATGTCACTTAGGGTCGAATTCTGATCTCATGGACCTGAATCCCACAGATGTTAGGTTCTAGCCTAAATCCTTTGGGCTTCTTTTTTATATGGGGATTCTTAAGGAAAGCCCCAGGAACTTAGCGAAACAAGAAACTTGTACCATATTTAGTCAGGATTAATCACCCATAAAATAAATCGGTTTTTGATGTTATTATTTCCACACATGTATAGTACTAATCATGCAAAATATTTAAGCAGCTTTTTAGCCATCAAATCAACAGGGGAACTTGCATAATCTTAAGCGCCTGACAGGACTGGACCTGAAATGTCTCTAGATGCAATAATAAGTATGGAAAAGATTCATTTTTTGCAGTATTTTCAGCACTAACTGCATCACAAAGTGTTAAATAATAAATAATAGCAGAGAGAAGTATACACGAGGGAGGAATGATATGATTTCAGAGGAGACTTGAAAGGGGATGTTGATGAGGTGGAGGTTTTAAGAATTAAATATTAAAAGCCAGAAAGGCTGGTTTTGGCTGGGGCTGATTGTTTTTCTCTGCTAAGAAATAAAGGGGCTTTCTAACCTACCTCCTGGACAAAGATGCAAGGCTTACTGTCAAACTGTTCACTGGAATCATCACTGTACTTAGAGTCTATTTTTAAGAGGAGGCAAAGGATCGCAATTAGCTAACTACAGCCCTCTCCGATTCCAAACGTCTGCTTTGTCCTCTGCCTCACCTTTCTGTTCATTTACCGCCTAACAACTCCACGCGGACTTGGCCGAAGTTCCTGAAGAGCGCCAGCGATACAGTGGGAGAGGGAGGGCGGGCTGGCATTGCAGAGCCCCAGCACACCAGCCCCTTCCCCGGGGAGCACAGCAGCCCGCAAGGCCGCAGCAAGGCAGCCACAGACATGCCCCGAGGAGAAGGGAAGCTGCTTCCAGCACCAGCCCACACTGTTAAATCACGCCATAATGGGCTTATTTCCTACATTTGGTGGCAGCATAGTATTCAGGATAATATTATTGCTACTTGCACAGGTTAGTGCCAAACCAAAAGGCAGAGATGACAGAGTTAAATAACAGGGATGGAGAGTGAATCACTAAAAAGTCTTTCCCAGAGTCCGTTCTCTGTTTGGGGGAAGTTATTCCAATTCTGTGTCTCGCAAACAACCCGCAGCTTTGCTGCGTCCTCCGGAGCCATCTGACTGACATTATAGAGAGATTTTTAAATAAATGATGTGCAGGGGCAGCTCATGTTTAGCAGCCAAAGCCCCGCGCGGCTGCAGGCAGTGCGAGCACCGCCGTACCTGTGCTGGGCGCGCCGGGGCGAGGGCAGAGCCCGCTCACGCCCGGGCGTAGCGGAGGTGCGGCCCCATGGACGCTGCTCCGCCCGCACCACCTGCCTTTGCCTCGCAGGTGAGTGGATCTCCGGGGACCGCTCGGAGAGGAGTTACCGGGGGAAGGAGCGCTCTACTCATCGGGAGAGGGACGCGCCGCTCTCCTCCCGCGGAGCTGCCCCGGGCTCGCCCGAGGAGCCCACCCCGCCCTGCCCGGGCTGCCCTGACCCCCTGAGCGCGGGGCGGGCGGAGGGACGGGACGAGGAGGCGCTCCCGCGCTGTGGGAGACGCACCTGTGGGGAGCGGGAAGTGTCTTATGTAAGGGATGGCGGGGAGCGGGGCCGCGGCGGGGGTCGGCTCTGCGGCGGGGGGAAAGCCCCACAGCGGGGCTGGGAGAGAGGGAGGGAAGGAAGGAAGGAGAGAGAGGAGCCCGGCAGGGGGACGGGCGGGCGCGCAGCGGACTGGGTTCGCCGGGCTGCACCGCGCTCTCCCTCACGGCGCATCTCCCTTTCGTTCCCGCCGGCTGGATGCCGCGGCGAGCCCGTCCAGCCCCCCGCGCCCTGCCCTGGCAGCCCGGCCCCGGGCGGGGCTCGGCGGCTCTCTGAGGGAGTTGTGCGAGGGACCGCGCCGGGCTGCGCGGCGGAGCGGGCGGTGGGTGCTCCAGGCAGCGCGGGGAGGCTCCTCGCTCGCCCTCTCGCCATCTCCCCGCCCCTGCAGCGCCCTCGCCTCAGCCCTCCCGCTGGCGGCCCCTCCACGCCCCTCTCGCCAGCCCGGCGCGGTGCCCCGCACGCCGCCGCCACCTCCACCCCTCGGTCCTCCTCCTCCTCCTCCTCCTCCTCCTCCTCCTCCTTCTCCTCCTCCTCCCGCGCTCCCTCTCACGCGCGCTCCGCTCCACAAGTGCCGCGCGGTCGCTCCCCGGGAGCGCAGCGGGGACGGGCTGCGGACCCTGCGCGGGGGCGGCGGACCCTGCCCGGCCCGTCCGGGGCTGTCCGTGGTGCTGGAGGCGAGCGCGGGCTGAGCGGCCGCCCGGCCCCTGACGGAGCCCCTTTATGTTCAGCTCCTGGCGCAGCGCAGCATCCAGCAGCTCGAGCGGCGGCGGCGGCGGCAGCAGCATCGCTGAGCCGGGGCTGGGAGGCAGAATGGAAGGCTTTATTCGGCTGCTCTTCGGCTACTTGGTGGCGGACCTTCTCACGCTGGTGTGTCGGGCTCAGGAGAAAGCTGGCCAGCAGCTGGGGAGCTTTGTGGTGCTCTCAGGAGGAAACCACTCCAGCCTCGGGGAACAGCTGGACCCCTCCGAGCCACCTCCCACCCCAGACTTCTGCAGGGGCTACTTTGACGTGATGGGGCAGTGGGACCCCCCCTTTAACTGCAGCTCGGGGGAGTTCATCTTCTGCTGTGGCACTTGTGGCTTCAGGTTTTGCTGCAAGTTCAAGAAGACAAGGCTGGATCAAAGCACCTGCACGAACTATGAGACACCATTGTGGATGAACACTGGGAAGCCTCCTTCCCGCATAGACGACCCTCTGCATGACCCTACCAGGGATAAAACCAACCTCATTGTCTACATCATCTGTGGGGTTGTAGCAGTCATGGTGCTGGTGGGGATCTTCACCAAGCTAGGGCTGGAGAAGGCACACAGACCCCAGCGGGAGCACATGTCCAGGTAAGGCTGAGTCCCAGGCAGCAGGGTCCCCTTCCCCCCTACCTTCTGCCCAACCCCTAGAGAGGAGAGAGGAGCCCGTGTGTTCCTGGGAGACAAACAGCTCCTGCCAGGCAGCTGCATTCCCCTGCAAGGCGACCGACAGAGACCAACTTTGCTGAGCAGAGCTCCTGTGGTTCCCCCAGCCCAGGTTATCAAAGTATGTGCATTTGAGGAAGACTAGGAATAATTGTGGAGTCTGCACAGAAAGTAGTGCATTTTTATCTGCAGTGCCTGACCCTCTCCCCAACAAGATCCAGCAAGTGTTCCCGGATATACTGTGCCTGAATAGAAAACCAAAAAAATTCTGAAACCAGCAACACTGAATTATAGAAAGGCTGATGGGTTCCCTCTTCCAACTGTTTCAAAGCTTGGAAAATGTTTTTACTTCTCAACAGAAGGATGTAAACAAATGCCATCTCACCCTCCCTCTCCAGCTGCAAAATGTTTTTTGGCAGGACCTTCCCTACTCCCCCAGCCCTTGCAAGTGTGTGAGCTATTTGTAAAATTTCTAAGCTGTGAAAATGAGTCAGGGTGGAAGGGAAGAGGAAGACACAAAAAGGAAAAACTATTGTAGAATTTCTTACCATTTTTTCAGTTACTGTTGAGAGGTAAAAAATGGAAAATGAAAGTCTTGTCTCATCCATGTGTGTGTGTGTTATAACTCTGTATCCACGGTGTAATGGCTGGATTATATCAAAGAGAACCTCCCCCACCTAGAGTTAGACATGCTGTGTACCATCTACTCCAGATCCTGCCTGCCTAGTGGTGGATAAGCAGGTGGGCAACTCGGGACAGAGCCCAATGGCTTTAACAACATATTCCAAACCCAGATTGTCACAGCAGTTCAAAATCAAGGCATAACACATTTGTCAAGTTTGCAGCCTGTCTGATTCTTTATGCTAATCCCAGGCACATGAAAGTAAAGCAGATGGGAGAAAGGCATTAAAAAAGGCAAACAGCTCCATTAAAGAGTCTAAATAGATCCCAGCATATTGGGCAACTTTAGTGCTGAAATGCAATGAAAGGATACCTTCTACTGGACGTGCAGTGTGATAGAAAGCTTCCTCTTGCCCTGACTACTCTTGGTATAGCTCACAATCTTTAAAGCTTAGATGAAGAATCATCTTTGAAAGACAGTCCAAGAGATCAACTCAACACCTGGAGCCTTATTTTTTACTGAAGTTTCTCCATGACTTTTTGATTAACTGCTTGTCTTGAAATGAACAGAGAAAGTCACAGAAATACTCCTGCAAATGCACCACCAGTTCACGAGCTATTAATTGCTATTTATAAACTGGCTGATATGGATACGCTTTTACTACCAAGGGAAAAAGCACACTGCAGAAATTTTAGTCAACTTAACACCGTGTGTCAGTGACACTTCTGCAAAGATGTTTTTTGTTGAGCAAGGTATGATAATCCTTTAGACAACTAGAATATTCTCAACAACTAAATTGAGAAAAAGAATACGAAGGTCCCAATTTATTTTTTAACTACTCTTAAACTACAAAGATCTTTTGGGAAAAGCTCTCCCTTGCTTCAGCCTCTCTCTGTAGTGTCTTCGTGCAGACAAAACAGCAGGGCTGGTAAGAGTCACAAAAACTAGGACAGAGTGAAGTTGTAGCCATCCCTGCTTATTATGGCTTAAATAGGTCCTGTTTCTATGAGTAGAAATATTTGCTACCTAAAGTACAGGTGTGAAGTATTCTGAAAGGATATTCTATCTTAATTTCTGGAAATAAAATTACGGGGGACTGGAAAATCATTCAAGTCATTCTGATGTCCTTCAGTCATGAACACTGGAGATTAGGTTTCTTAGAGTGGTTCTTAGAAAAGGTCCTCTGTCACCCTGATTACTTAACAGTATCTGCGATCTCGTACTTCTCTTGCCATGAAAATGTTCAAGTCAGGATTATATAGAAACTTGGAAAGTCATGATCACATGGAAAAACAGTCACCCACTCAGCACACATAATAGCTAGTCATGTTCTGAAAAAGCAGTGCTATAGGTTTTTTTTTAAAAAGTTCTCACACTCCTATTACAGCTGTGGGGTGGGTTTACCATTAATTTGAAAAGGAATTAAGTTCTTAAATCCCTTTGGCAATCTACAAATATATTCATTGAGTGAAGAGTTGAAGTAACCTCTTATTCCTCAAATGTGTGTTTAACTAAAACAATTAATTCTAGCTCTTTTACACTATTAATGTCCTGAAAAAAAGCTGCAATGCTTAAGAAATAATTTACCTGTTCAAATAGTTAACAGTACCAACAATTAATATAATATGCACCCTATATTCATATTCACCTTCTTTTATAACATTCATCACTGCAATATCAAAAAAAACCCTCCAAAAATAACACATATGGGGTTTTTTTCTGTGCTGAACCTTATTAATAAGCAGAAGTATAATGCATCAAGAGTGTCAGGTAGGCCAAAGTAAAAGTACTAAGTGTTACTCCATTTTGGCTGGCAGCAAGAAACACACAGATGCTGGTTTGTCATCTGTTTCCTTAGCTAAGATTGTCTCCTTTCCCTTCCCTAACCAATGGCAACACGAAACACTTGAATCCTCTTCATTTCTGTGAACAAATTCACCTATCAAAGGGATGGTTCTGCTTAGAAAAAAAGACAATGCATAAGGAAAACGGATTTTTTGGGGGGTGTTGATTTTTTTAAGAAAAGTGAACAAAAGAATATAACTGGCGTAAGTTATATATTTCCATTTCTGATTTACTAAAAGTATTTAAAAATATGAAGAGAGACCTCACAGGTGGGAATAAGAACATTGACTTATAAATAGGAAGCAAAACTGTGCCACACTTATTAATTCCTTGCATTACTTCATCCTCCAGTCAGTAGATCTGCTGTAGAAGTAAGACACTGGTGTGTGTGAGAGTGGTACAATGTTAGTAAAGGAAACTTCACAGTCTTGCTGAACACAGTTTCTATACACCTGCCTTTCACTAATTTTTTTTTAC
Organism: Neopelma chrysocephalum; assembly: GCF_003984885.1. Taxonomy (NCBI): domain Eukaryota; kingdom Metazoa; phylum Chordata; class Aves; order Passeriformes; family Pipridae; genus Neopelma; species Neopelma chrysocephalum. The sequence goes on from NW_020897724.1 coordinate 1,196,247, forward strand.
CAAAACAAACCAAGAACACTCCATTAACGTCACTGAGTTTTCCTGAAATATTTGACAATGGAAAAAGCATTGGAGGAATGCATTTATTTAGTGAAAACAATCCATAGGAAAAAAAATCTCTATTGGACAAGTCTGTTTAGGAAAAAAAGGGTCAAGATTTGTCCTTTTTTAAAGAGACCTTTGTTACTTCCTTTTGTTTTGAGGGAAAAAGGCCAGGTGTGGCACTGTTGACATTTCCTTCTGCTCAGATCAGTGCTTTTCAGTCAAACACCCTGACTGTTGGCATGGAACTAAATCTGGAAGAGGAAAATGGAGAGGGGAGTTTTGCAGCATTAACTCTGCACTGTGTATTTCCTTTTAGACATCGTACCATGTTTTGTTTATATCATTCTCCTAATTTTTAAATTTATTACTTGACATTAGAAGGAGATAAATACTCCCTTCAGCTACAGTGTCCAACAACTAAGCAGTAATAGTGGTATCCAAACAGAGGAACTGTTCCTTTTCCCTCCTGTTTTCTAGAAGAGTAAGGAAATCAGATGGTGTGTGCAGGCAGATATGGCCAAGGGAATGAGTGTGGCAGTGTTGTGCATGAAAGGACCCAGAATTGATCTGCCAGCTGAAGCAGACCCAGAAGCTCTGTTAGGCATATGAGGGCAGCACGTTCTTGCTGCTTAAGACAACGTCAGTGGGCCTTCCAGGCTCCATCAGTTAAAGTGGAAGAATCCTCTCTCGAAAATGAATAGAAGACAAAAAAACCTTTACTTCTGTTTCATGGAGGAGATTTTTCTGTAAATAAAACTGCACCTTTGTCTTCTTCCCTAATCCTTGTGGAGAATGTGCAAACGAGCCAAGAACTGAAAGGACAATATTTACAATCATGCTCTGTGCTATAGCTCCTGTTTTCTGAAGCAGTGCCTCTGACAGAGTGGCAGCAGCCTTCCAAATATTGTGAACCAGCTCAGCTCTTCTTTCTTCCTTCACGATGTGCTGAGCTCACGAGTGGTCTTTTGTTGATCATTCAAAAGGTGTGTACCTGGGGCCAAAAATAGCCTGACTTGCCAAAATCCGGAATCCTATGTGTGAAATTATTTCCCTTATGGATTTTGACCTAGTTTTGGAGGCACAATATGACAAGTGACCTTTCATGAAATCACCTGTTTCAGCTTCTTCAAACTTGTACTCATAAGGGAAATGCCTGGCTCCACATGCTTTATAACACCCCAAGCCATTATTATGTGTCCAAAAAGGAAAATCTTATGGCAAGGGAATTGCTGAAGTTTTGTGATACTTGGATAGTTCATGAACTCCTGTGTAGGCAACATTTCTCCACTTCTGTAATATTGCAATCAGTATCAACACACAGGACCTAGTGATTTTGCTCCCTGATTTAGAAGGTTACTTGCATTTTGCATTTCCTTAAAAAAAAAAAAATCATCCAGTATAGCAGAGGTGTGGATAAAGACTCTCTATGTATATATAACTTTTCAGTGGGACCCACTCTAACAAGTTCTTCAGATAATGATCAAAATCTAAATGATTATATTTAGGTGAGACAAATGCATGAAGGTATTATAACAGTCTGTTGGCCTATGTGGAATTTTTCAAAGCAAACATCTGTTCAAATATCTTGTCATGTACTGGAGCACAAGCCTCCCTTTATCCATTTCATTATATGGGCAAATCCCTAAAAGAACAGAATGCAGGTACAGCATTTCCTTTGTACTTCAGTGATACAAGCTGCTACACATTTTTAACTCTCCCTGAGATCAGTGAAGAATAAGGACAAGCTCTTAATTTTATAAGCTCTTCTGCCCTGAGAAGACTGTACAACTTTGGCTGACACAGTATAAACATGGGTGCTGTGTTTTTAAAATTAGAACTTGGTGGTGAGTAGTTCCTCTTTTCTTAATATAGAAGGAGTTGGACAGCTAATTCCTTAGAACCCATTTGAAAAAAGCCACCCTAAAATGGTAGAAAATGTAGCATTTTTGTGGACAGGCAGTAGTTAATCTGCCATCACACAGGGTGTTATTTAAAGTCTACAGAGAACAACATTTACCATTGGATCAAGGGGCAATGAGGAAAGCATTTCTGAAAACCCACTCCCACAAAGTTTTAACTCCTATATTGGAGTTTGGAACTTTTATTTACTTTTCTTCCCTTCCCAGAAATGTGTCCAGCTGCCTCTGCAATTAGAAGTAATACTGATGTCAATAATTTCCTCTGTATAGAGACATATTTGCATAAATTGAAGAGATATTTAATGGTTTTGGTCCCTACTTATTTTAAACTGTATTGCAATATAATGCTTTTTTTCTGCATCATTTTATACATGTCTTTGTGAGATTTCTTCTGTTGAATTTTTATTATTCTGCTATGTAGGCCAGCTCTGCTATTTCTGCTGGATAAGCACTGCTTCAAATGGGAGCATTACTCTGATACCATTAATCATTTGGTTACTGTCTTCTGACCTTTTACAGTATCAACAGAGTATTCTGTAACATGTTGATCACAACTGTAACTAATATTTTAATAACATAATGCTAGCCATAAACACAATGAAACATCAGTATTGCTCAGCTGTGTACCAAAGCTATTCCTGCAATCAGAAAGCAAGATCCAGCTCAGGATTCCTTCCTATAAATTAAAGGAAGCTACTTTTTAATATTTAAAAGTACAGTGCTACTTGATCAAGAAATAATCATGTCACAGAAGTACAGTGGAGGAGCTAGATGGCATTTACCACAGCTTTTAACAGTGAATGTGCTTATTTTTATTTATTTCTTAGTTTATAAGCTAGTATTTCTTGATGCAGTATCTGGGACACTGTATATAATTTTGCAGAAAATTAAACTAAACTGGGCATAGTGCCCAGAAAATGTGTCCATGCCCTTAAAAAAATAGCTCAAGAGGTCTAAAAATTAAAGCTAGTAAAACACAAAGGAGGTAAATAATGGTCCACGATGCATTGACCTGAATAGAAAAGGCTTGCATTGAACCCTGAAGACACTGGTAACACACACCATAACTTTGCTTTGCTTTAGCAGCAGGTTCTGCAGGTGGGCCAATGGTTTCCTGGGCACACAGCTCAGGGGGTGGCTCTGGGGCACACACCGCTCAGGGGGTGGCTCTGAGGCACACAGCTCAGGGGATGGCTCTGGGGCACACACAGCTCAGGGGGTGGCTCTGGGGCACACACAGCTCAGGGCTAATGCTGCTCCTGCACAGGGCAGTGGCAAACCAGCACACAACCACAGATGGAGTTAGATGTTGCCATGCTGAGGGTTACAGAGCTTAGAACTTAGTAACTGTGGATCTGCAGGGCTCATCCAGGGCTCATCCAGTGCTTATCTGTGTGCCTAAGAATGGACTTGCACTCGGCAGGACACTGGGCAGTGAAATGGGTCCTCAGAAATTACACCAGAGTGGGATGAGCCTATCAGATGCTGCCTGGAGCTCTGCAGACCAAGTCCACAACCAGCATCAGGGCCTGGCTTAACTTAAGAATCCTTTTGCTTGCTCTCTATTTGCCAGCATAAAGCTTTCATCCTGTTTCTGAACTGGCTTCAAAGGAGTAAGGAGTGTTCCTGTGCAAGCTTTGCTCCATCTTAATGACTAGGATACCCATAGAAGTTAAAAAAGACATTTTTAATCTCCCCTTCTGGATGAGGAAAGCTTGAATCCCTGCCTACTGGATTTCTATAGGAAAATCACATGACTTTTCAACTTTAGTGACAATTTTGGATGAAAATTGTGAAGACCACTGTGTTGTGTGGTGCTCTGTGCAAATGTATGTGTGAGAATTTACTTTGACAGGCCCTGTTAGTAATCTAGTATGAAGGTAACTAGTTTGTGAAAGGTACAGCCATGGGCTAGCTGCTGAGCTGCTCAGCTTGACCAAGATGGCAATGTTACTGAGCACACGCAGTGGCAGAGCTCTTCAAGTCTCAACAAGCCTAAATTATGTTCCTCCAAAGCAAAGACAGCTTAAGAACTTACTGTGTTTCTGTGTTTCACTTCTAGCACACTGTCCAAGACAACCTAAAAAGAGCCTTAGGTGTGAAGTCTCACAATGAATCTGCTTCCCTGAATTTGTTGTGAGGGGAGCTGTTTTCTCTAGCAGACATTATGATCAACTTCCTCTCAAACTAAAAAAGAGCTTGGAACATATTGGTGATGTCTTACAGATTTTGCAGGTTCATTCTGGTTTTGTTTGGTTTTCAGGGCTCTTGCTGATGTTATGCGACCTCAAGGTCCTTGTACAACAGATCATATGGAAAGAGATCTAAACATTGTAGTACACGTGCAACACTATGAAAACATGGAGACGAGACCTCCTCCAAATAACTTACGTAAGTTGATTTATAACTTTGTCAATATCTGGAATGCTGGCACTAAAATGAGCATTATGAAACGAATATTGGTGGATGTCAAATGAGGATCAAGAGTAACATTGGTTCTTGCAAACCAGAAATATTCTTTAACTCAGAATTAGAAATATTTAGAATTTCCTAGTGCAAAGAGTACAACAATGAGAGAAAGAAATTTTGAAGAGGAAAATTAGTTATTCTATTTAATTTTATCTAGTTGTCTTGTTTGACTAAAATTGATTTTGTACCTTTGTCTCCTTCTACTTGGTGTTTTTGCTCAGCCTTATTCTGTGTTTTGTTGTATTAAAATACAAACTGGTAAGGTTACAGCCAAATTTAACATGTTTCATAGGGCTGTAATATCCAATAAGGAAGTGGGCTCATTAGGCTGTTTGTTACATCATAACCACTAGGAAAATAATTAAATACTTTCCTGGATAGCATCAAGTTGTATGTGGTTTTCACTTTCTTAAGGGAAAGATGAAAAGAAGATTATTATTTTAAGTTTTAAATAATATTTTAATTCTGTGTCTGCTATTACGTGTTTATGTTATTGAAGGCACCTTGAAGAAAAAGGTGCATCTTGGAGCTTCAGAGGAAATATGGTGACATTTCAAGTGGTTCTGAAGTTCTAGGCAACTTATTTCTCAGTCTGTATGAGACAACAGCAGAGATCTTTCTCATGCTCAGATACATACTAGTCTCATGATGAACAATGCCACTGCAATTTTAATTTGGATAAATGTTTATGTATCTTATATTCAACCGCATCTTAAATATATATACATATATGTATATACATGCTTACAAATTACAGATATATTTACAAATTCAAGTTCAATATATTTATAAAATAAAAAGGTATCATTCAGGAAGGTTTAATTGTTAGGCAGTGGATGGCTTTGTTCTGTGCTGTAGATCAGTGTGGATGTGCATTTTGTTGCAAATATAGTTTTACTGCCTTGGTGTTTGGATTTTGAAACATTTAAAAAGCATTTGCACTTGTCTTTAACTGTAGAAAGCAGAAAATTTGCTTATATTTGAAGTTTTATTTGGACTGCATTGTGCAGATAATGTGAGATTTTAGTGCTTTTTTTTTTTTTTTTGTGGAAGGGTGTAAAAACAATGGGAGAAAGTGCAGATCCATGTGCTGGATGCACTCCTGGTAGCTGTTTTGTGGAAGAGGCTGAGGGGGAATCCTTATGTAACCCAATACAGAGTAATAGGAGAGAATGAAAGCTGTGACCTCTACTAAAGGTACCCCATGCAGGGGGTGTGACACCTCCTCTGCCTGCCCTGCTCCCCACAAAGTGCTCCCAGCTGGGCCTGTGCAGAGCTGCCCTGCAGAGGGGGCAGGGTGTGCACACACTGCAGCCTTACACCCCTAACCCTGTAAAGCATAAACTTCTGCTGCTCTGTCAGATGTGCTCAACCCCCTGGAGCTGAGGTGGTTGACTTTGGAACATTCAAGGAGGATGGGAATAAGCACTGTATCTCACTTTGCTCTGTGTATAAGCTCTTTGCTGATGCCTGAGCCTTCCTATGGCCATTTTGTTCAAGAATGGTACCAAATGGTAACGAAGTTTGTGTCCAATCTTTATTTTTTCTCCTGTGTGAAATGTTTATTCAGAAACCCAGTTAATGAAGGAGCTAGAAAGTAAAGAGGTCCTTACTGCATTGATTGTATCTAGATTTTTGTACTGATCACACTGAGATATTTTGCTTAAAACTCTTTGTATACTACAATATACGACATAACACAGCAGGCCTTTAAACTCATTGTTTCTTGGATTTGAATTCAGATTTAAGCCTTGCTTCTATGAACTCTTGCATAAAAATGCAATTCAGAGCGATATCAAGGAAGAAAAAAAAGATACATTTAATAGGATGTTGGTTTGTGATGATCCCAGCCATCCATACAGCTGTCTCAGAATATGGCCCTCTGGCACAGAGGGAAGAATTCTGTGTGAAACAGCTCTTGCACCGCTGCAGTTCACACCATAGAGGCACTGTTGCTGCTGCTTTGGAGCTCTCTTAATCCATGGGGCAATGGAGAGGGCAGTCCCAGGACTGCTTCACAGGCAACTCAGGGATTCCTGCTGCAGAGGGAACCCTCAGCAGCCAGCAGCCATGGTGGTAACTGTTTCACTCTTAAATCAACTTTATGCATGAAGTCAATAATTTTAGATTGTTCAGTGCAAACCTTCAAGTGGTGAAATTACTCAAGGCATTCTATAAGCAATATTGCATACATTTACTTCAGAGCAAGTGGATCATTGTTCTATATTTGTTGCCATTTTATTCTCATAAACTCATGTAAAACACGCCTAAATGACCTACTAGAATTAGCCAGAACATCACAGGTGATTGAGGTCTGTTGAAAGCACGTGCATTTATGGTGCAGGAAAAATCTTTATAAAGACAAATGACTAGGACAAATTTTCTAAGCCAGTATTTTAGCAAATTGGTATTTTATAGTGCAGTTCTGAAACACTGCAAGAGTGGATATTGCTGGCAGAAACTTTGGCAGTGAAGCATTACTTACTACCAGTGCTGGAAAAGTAACAGACTTTTTCGGGGTATTTTTACAAGCAAATAAACCAGAGTGAATTACAGCTTTCATAGAAATTCTATTCCAGATCTTTTCTTATACAGAGAAAATGAAATTGTTTCAAATTATTGTATCATAAACTTTAATATGTATTTTCAAAGTTGTCCAAGTTATCACTTTCTATCTACTTTCCATCTCAATATTTGAGGCTGGCGTACTTTTCGCGTTGGTCCATAGACACGAAGAGGGCAGGAGGAATTTCTTAGGCATTATGTACCCCTTCCATTTGTGTCTTTGAGAATACTGAAGGCAAACCACTGAAGGCCAAACATTATTAAAAATGTTCTAGTTTGAATGTTCACTTGCTCTTTGTGTCCTCCTGAAAATATTTTGCTGATGTTGCCAACCCATTCTGAAAGTGTTTTATGAAGGGAAGCTCTTTTGTCAAAATGACAAACTCAACATGATCCCTGACACTGAAAATGAGTGTGTTTCTGTTTCTGGACTGTTTGTTACCAGAGGACAAAGATTTTCTGTGCTGCCTGCAGTTAGCACAGCTATTTGCCAAAACCCTCAGGCCAGTGGAATCCAAAAGATCTCTTTTCAGCATCTTGCAGTTTACTCAGTTCCTCGTCCCTTCTCTTCTGATCTCAGAAAAGAACAGACGTATTGGAAGTTGTGGGAAAACACAGATTTTTTTCTTTGCCCATGTTAATCCAGGCAACCCAGATGATTTTTAGTAAAAACTATTTTTTTCTTAGTGGTTGTTTGTTGTCATAATTTTCTTCCAGTATTGTGCTTTCCTTAGGATTACTTTTCTGTTATTTCCCTTCATTCATACACGTTAGAATGGAGTGGTGCTTTGTAAACAAGCATTCAAGTCTTCTAACAGGAGATGTTAAATAAAATAAAATGGAAAAAAGGAGGACATTTAAAAGTTATGTTAAAAACATAAAACCAAACCCAAATCTTTCTGCTGAATTTGAGTTGTTGTGTTCATCTCTGACTTTCATGAGTCTTAAGAAAGCAGCAGCAGTCAAAGTATTCTCTTGTCTTGTTGGTTTTTTTTTCTCCTTTTCTACTTATTGTGTTAGAAGTAAGGGATTTATTTAACTTGTTGGGATTACAAGACTGCTGTAGTGGGAGTTAGAAGGCTTTGTAGCTTCATCCTCATTTCTGAAACGTGATTACTGCTATTATTTCTGATTCATGATCTATGATAGCACAGAGAAAAAATACTGAAGTTAGTGCAATCCACAGGCACTTTTCCTAATGATCAGTAAAAGCTCTGTTACTCTTTCCCAATAACTAGTCTTGCACTAGTGAACTTAAACAATTTATGCAGGCTCCCAGGATAAAGAGGACTTTAAAGGGAAGCCAATTATAGATTAAGGAGGTTTTAAGATGAAAAATGCTAGCTTTACTTAGTTTGACATGTATGAGTTATTCCTTTATTTCGAATTTAACTTAAAAAAAAGAAGTGGATTTTAACTCACCATTCAAAGAAGGAAGTGTTGCACTGTGTCAAATGGTCAATTTTAATATTGGCCAAAGATATGCAGTCCATGTGATTAAAATGACTTTTCTTTTTTTTTAAATAACTGCAGCAATGTGGTTGCTGCTGCATTTGATTGTCAGTTGTCCTGGATACGGACTCACAACAAATGCTAATGCTGAAAACAAAGCCAAGACATTTCTGTAACTGGTGCCTTATGATAAGTTAACTTTGGTTTTTTCTTTATTCCTGTGTTGAGACAGTAGGCATTTAAATAGGAGGGTATTTTTTGAAGTCATTGTATATTAGAATAAGCATTCTGTATTGCACATTCCTGTGCTTTTCCCCATTTCTGTAAGTAGAAGCACAGCCTGTGTTTTCCAGTGAGAGGAACTGTCACTAATTTCACACTGTGAAAACAGTTAGAATTTGCAAGAATGTTTTGTGGTCTCTTTCATTCCCTAGTGAATATGCTTTTTTTATGGTTGTCTTTGGCAAACTAATTACTTTTATGATTAACATACCTAAACATGCTTACACGGGATGATTCATTGTATTGTGTTGTCTAAATGTCCTTCCTACTGTTGCCCATTGGAAACAAGCGGAGAGGCTTATTGAGAAACTCCAGTAAAGAGAAGTGCTGTCATTCCAAATGCAAAGCTCTTGAAGTGTATCAAACATGATAATTAACTTGCTTACACAGGAACTGTTGGACAATTAATTGCATGATACTGAGGTGGTTGAGGACGTGCAGGCACAAAGTGCTTCTGGTGACAGGGGCCTTGAAACTTCACCCCAACCCTTCAGACGCAGGGCTGCAAAATCCAAAGGACTGAGCAAATAGCTATGTTTGGCCTGGTTGAAATCTAGGTTGTTTGGCTACAGTACAAATGCTTTTTTTTGGGCTATATGCACAGGTCTAGCCCAGAGGAATTGCACTGTTTTCTTCATAAACTTTAATTGGCTGTTTGGCCGCTCACTCAGAAGGACAAACTAGAGACAGAGGAGTTGAGCTGTATAGACAGGGCTCCAGCCCTGTTTTATGAGTGGAAAGATGGACAACACTAATAAGTTTTCAGCCAAGAAAAAGATAGTTTTAGCAGAATGACAGAAGGAGTGAAGAAGTGCTGCTGATGGAGTGCTCCAAGACAGTGAAGGATGAGGGAGAATAAAATGTCCAACTTAACTGAGGACGTCCTTAGTTCACAAGAAGCAACTGTGCTATGACAGAGGGCAGGGACTGTAGCCAGAAAGTATTGGGAACTTGCTTACATTTAAAGCCTTAATCTCAGTGTGCAAACCTGACTTTACTGGGGTCTCTGTGATCTATACAGGAGGCACCTTAACACTATTTTAAAAAAATGTGATAATTTAGACTAAATACCTGAACTAAACACAGGCTTAGCTTTCAGTTAACCCTGGGAGAGAGCTACTTATGGCATTCTGATTGGCATATACCACAAGGAGGAATAAGTTCACATTTAAATTATATATTTTACAAACTAATCATCCAAGAAAAAGCCCAGACTACTGTCATCAGCAATGTCAGAATAAATACTGGTTTTTTTAAATACAATTTCTGTTTGAGGTTAGAAGCTGCAAGCTGCTTTGTCACAGCTATCTTGAGACCACTTTTAAAACCCCTTTAAATTAATTTCTAACTGAAATCATGCTACAAGTAGAATTTCAAAGCATTATCAAATTGGTGATAGAATTTTTGTTAATATAACTACAGCAAAAGCAACACATTCCAGATATCCAGAGCTTCCTTGCTGGAACCCAAATTTCCCATAATGAATTCCTCTTGCAACTTAGTCACTGTAAGACAGTAATGTTTAGTCAGTTCTGAATGTGTGTTTAGCCTCATAATCATTAATAGAAAGTTTTTAATTTACATTCAGATTTGAATTCAGATGCATAATGCTGATATCCCAGATGCATCTTCTGGGAGAAGATGCTATGAAACTTCTTGAAACACCAATGAAGTTAATTACAACCTGAGAATGAGAGCTTCTGGGTTTGTTTAGGAAAGACAAAAAGTAAAACAAATGAAATATCTCATTTGTCATTGACTGCTGGTAGCTTTCATCATTATTTTTTTTAAAAAAAGGGTTGATTTTGAAAACTACTTATCATACACAATAGCTTTTTATTTATAACTACACCAATCTTCACCAAGTGTAATGTGTCAGAACTTCTACCATACAGTTAATTCCATGCCTTTGGAATCATCCTGTTGGCTTTATCTGGCAAATGGAAAAAAAAAAAGAAAAGCAAAAGCAATGGAAAACACAAAATTTTGCGTGAACAAGGACTGAGGGATTGCATCCCGGGTCTGTAATCAAATCAAACTGTGAACTTAACATCATTACATATGTTCAGGGGGTCTCTCCTTTATTCTAAAGTACTTCTTGTTAGATCTGATTTTATTGGAAACTCTCTGAGATAGTCATGGATCCCACCTGCAATTTTAATTTTGAACCACATTGGGTAGGTCTTCCTAAGCTCTGCTTATGTAACCATTTCCATTAGAACTGAACAATAAAGTTTTTGCTCTATCTTTCTTCATTTATTTTACAATAAGAACAATTAGATTAGATTACTGCCTTGCATCCTATCATTTACTTCTATTCAGCTTTTAATTCAGAGAAATTTGACATATCTTAATAAACATATTCATCAATGTAAAATGTCTTTGGGAGAAATACAGTTAATCACTGACATTATCCTTTAGTGGTAAGAATTAACATTATTGTAATAAAAATATTAAGAATATACTTTTACATTTTATACTGTAGTTTAAAAGCCTAAATGATTATTTAATAAAATAAAAATATTGGCATGACAGACAAGAGCATTGCTGTACTAGACTATTGTATAGGCAGCTTTGAGTCACCCAACAGCAGACTTGAAAAGCACATATAAAGGATGAGACTCATTTTGCTGTCATTGGGGTGCAGATTAGTACTTTGAAATGTTGCCCAATAGTACAGAGATGTATTTACCATCTAGAAGATTAAAAGTTCAGCATCTTTGGAAAACAGTGATGTGTTTCCCTTGTGATTCCACTTCCACTTTGCAATCTAAGTTTTACTCATTAAGAGAGGTGCTGTTCCCATCATCTACTACTCAATTTAATATCTAAAATTCTGTTTTGTCTTTGGACAGGCACGCTGAATAATAGTGTCCTCAGTGTGGAATCACTTCCAGTCCCAAATATTCCCACTATTAACCCCAGCTCTCAACAACATCAGCCATCAGTGCTTTGTGCCTCTTGCATCTTTCATATCACTGGGATTCTTGATGTCAAAAACTGGTATAGAGAACCATGCCAAACTAATGGAGATCATGTTTTGGAAAGATACCAACAATCCAAGAACACAACCTTTGTATGACTGTATTCTGCCAGATTTGTGCTCCTCAAAATGAAGAATAGAGGCTGATACATCTTATTTTTTGACATGGCCAGAGTCACTGAAAGGCAAACAAAAAGTACCTTTTGGTTTCACTGTTGGTTTGCCAGCACCCTCACACAAACTGCCCTTGCCTTTTCCGTGCCAAAACAATACTGTTTTTAACTGCTGATTTACAGATTAATCATCTCTCTAAATCCTTGAACTCCCACCCTCATATTTTGTCTCAAAAGTCATAGATTTGTAACAAAAATGATAAAACCATAAATTCACTAATATGTCCATTTCTGTCCACGCATTCAGGTGCAAGTGTTAACTATTTTACACTGGTATATCTGCAGCTAAAAATATAAATTTTTATCACTCTGGCTGTGCAAAGCTTTGATAATACTGTATTTTAGATGTTAAAATGCTCTTATCAGAAATGTAACATTCTTAATTTTTCAATCAGTCATACCAACTTTGCCAAGCAGAATCAGTACAGTGGTTGCAAACTAAAGTAGAAGAGGTTGACTGCATACATTAAAAAGCTTATGAATACACATCCCAGCATTACCAGGCAATTGTGAGATGCTACTCTGAGAGAGATTTGCACAAACTTCAATCTACAGTTTCAAACATAAATGATTTGCAGTACTTTGTTCTATGTTCTCTGCTTTACATCATAACTTTCCTTGAAATATACACATTGGCTCTGATTCCAACTTTATTATCATAAGATAAAGTCAAGAAGGGAATTAAGTGTGTTTAATATTTATGAAATAACTTTAAAAAAAAGTTTTATGATAGAAAAAAATAGTTGGAAAAAATCTCTGGAACCATGATACAAAACGACATTAACAATCATTCCCAGATGATTAAAATGTGGATTTTAATGTAATCTTTCATTTTTAGTTATCACATCCAAATAGCTTTTAAGATCCTTTCAGTAAGATAAATTTGTTTTTAGCTCATAAATTAAAGACACATATCCATGCACCCAAGCTTAAGGCTCTAACTATACTTCTGAATCCACAATGAATTTGTAACATAATCCAAAATAATCCAATTGCCTGTTACCATCCACTCTTACCAATTAAAGGAAAGGCACATTTGATAAATAGTTATTTATAGACACACACATAAGCATAGACTAAAGAGAATGTGCCTGAGAAAGTCTGGACACCATTAGAGTTACCATTTGTTTAGCTGGAAGTGTCCACAATAAACTGTCTCAAACACAGGTCAGCTTTTTACCCTGAAAAGTTTGTCCTCACTGTGTTAGTTCACATTTTACACTACAGCCAGGAAAAGAAAAGCCAGCCTTTCCCATGTAGACAGTTGCTCTTCCAGGGCTAATCTGATCACTTTTGAACTGCTTTATTGTTTTCTCTTAACACATTCTCCACTCACACTAAACCTGGTGCTTCCTATTGCTGTCTCCTCTGCTGCCCATAACAAGCTGGTCCTCTGTGACTACAAATACTGTTTGATGATGCTGGATTTGATTGTTTCAGAAAGCCTGCAGCCAGCCAGCCTGGATAACATAGGAAAGAAGTCCACAACACAGAAAAGTACAGCAAATGCCTGCCAGCATTTAATTTACCCCCGGGGCACTGTAGACAAAGGACTTTCAGCCCTGGGTTCCAGGGTGTGACTCTGGGGTGGGGCTGGCACAGCCTGTGAGCCTTGCAACAATAGTAGGATTTTGACAGTGCTTGGAGCAATGGTCAGATAAAGCCAATTAGATGAAATTCTGATTGGTCAAAAGTCATAGTAAAGCATTTGTCATCTCTAATGGCTCAAGGATTTCACCCGGGGCACTACAATTCATGTAGGACCTCACATACACCTTGTTGAGGGGAATTGTGTTTTTGTTATTCATCTGGAGTAAGGAGAGAGATAAAGGGATATGCAGGAAGTTTATCTTACGGCTTTTCAAAAAACCCCCATGATACAGGTTAAAGAGTTCAGTGTTGGAAAAGGAAAAATGTTCACTGCCAAAAGCAATACAAGCCAGTTAGGGGAAGTGCAGTGAAAGCTACCAAATAATTTACCAAATCAAACCCTCCTGAGAAGTGCTGTGAGAAGCCAAGAGACTAGAAGAAGTTTTCAGCTAGACGTATTTTCCATTTTTGTTCTGATTTTAGGGAAGTGTGGGAATCTGCACACAAGGAAAATGTCCATGCCCTTGGCACACAGGAGGAAGGGAACTTTTTGTGCTCTCCTTCCACGCTTGTCCCCTTTGGCAGCTCAGCTGCTGTGGCTGAACAACTGTTGTCACCCCCAGGAGGTAGAACAGGCCTCTTGGAGGGTTTGTGCGGACACCGAATTCCCAACCACGGAACCCTGGAACGAAGCACAGTCACAGGTGGCAGCTTTCACCTGAGTAAATGGTCTGAAATTTTTCTGGAATGTTCCATGAGCAGAGCACTGAGCACAGTGGATTTGTTTCATGGAGGCCCTTCCAAGTATGGAGGGATCCAAGTCAGCACGTTTGCAATGGGGGAGTTGGCCAAGCCCGGACTAACTGGTCTGCTGCTCTGGCCAGGGGGGTTTGCCCTGTTAAAACAATATGCTTATATCACTCAGAGGCAAATAACTGGATGAATTCTTGTGTTAAAAAGAATGAGGTCCATTTATACTATTTTATAAACAGCTTCCAAAAAGGAAATGTGTTTTTTTTTACTAATAGCTTGACTCTACCTCATCAAATGACCAACTCTAATTTAAAAATATATTTTGCATATATAGTAATGGTTTAAACTATTTGCTGTTTTCTCAAAGCTGTAAGGTTGGAGAACTGCATTCCTCCTGTAGTAATCCAGATTCCTGTTAAAGTTTCAAGTTAATTTCTGAACAGCCATTGGTACTGTGAGGAAACATTCCTTATCCTTTGTCAAAACCAAACCTCACCAGCACTTTGGTTAGAACAGTTTCAAGTTTCTAGTCATAGATCTGTAATTAAATTGCCAGTAAACACTTAGTTAAATGAACTTCTATAAGGATTTTTAAAGTAAAATAATTTACATTAGATATTGATAAGTTCTTTCTCATAATTTTAGCACTTATTTTTCTTGGTTCTTGTTTTTCCTCCTTGCTTAAGGACTGTCATTTAAGAAAAGAGGTCTTGCAGAAATAATTAGCCCTAAATTTCTCACAGAAGCAATTAGTTTCTCACAGAAATAATTAGCCCCCCAAAAGATCTTCAAGAATCCATAAAAAATCAGAAGGGATAAGAAATTTGCAAAGGGGTTTTGCCTAAATTTTTAACTAGAATAAAGATATCTTTAAGAGCTATAATAGCAAAATTCACTTACAACTGCCATCTCCTTATTCTCCAGTATGTGTCTGAGATTTATCTCGTGTCTAGAAGTTTTTGCATCAAAGTCAGTAAAGTAAAATTTTACCTTGGGAGCCCAGTATACTGTTCCTTAACCACACAAAGGTATGACTGTGGTGATAGAGAAGTCAAGCACTAAGTCTGGATAAAAATCTTTGTACAAACTCAGTAACAAATACCAGAAACTTCTGAACCTTTAAAAATATTAAAATTATTTATGCCTCTTTGAAAATGTCCACATTTTAGCAGATATATTCTAGAAGATAAGTATATAAAATACAATTTATATTATTAAGCTAGCTTTTTCTATGATTTGCTTATTATATTAATAATTTAATGCACTTATCTAAGAATTACCTGACTAATTTTTTTTCCAGCTGTGATCCTATGACTCTTATAGAGAAGTCTAAATAACTTTATGCAAATAGATTAGGCTTTTTTCCTCTCAGAGTAAGCAAATTACAGCAGAGAAAAGAACAGCAGTGCTGCAGGGTTCTTTTCAGGCACATACAAATGACACACTTTATATTGTGATGATCTTGTATTGTCATAGTCTGGCACTCTAGAGCCATTAACATTTATTTGCGAAAATCTGGTTTGAAATATTTATTTGCAAGCTGCACTTTATTTCCTAGGTGACACCTTTTCCATCATTTCTGCAAATATAGAGAGATAGATGAAGATGTTTCTGGAACCAGAGACACAGAACTAGAGTAATGCTGCAAAGTGTGAATCACCTGTCTGCCCTGTGCATAGGAAAAGATTTTCAGATTTTATAAGCGTCAAAATTACCCAAACATTTTTATAAAGGAAGGCAAGTGGCCCATGAAAATCTGGTCTTTGTAACGTAATGCTTTACTCTGCTGAAATTGTCCACTGGAATAACACTAAAGTTTCTCTTTCCTCTTTACCACCTCTCATGTCTGTCAGGAAGAGGAAGGATTGTCCCTCTCCCCTCCAGCCCCTCTGCATCTCAATAACCCATATCTAGCACCTCAGGTTCCTCTTGTGTTTCTTGATTTTGTCTGGACAAAGAATAATACTCTTTTCTGGAGTTACCCACCCTGGCATACATGTACTGACTGATCAGCAAGCAGAACAAACCAAGCAAACAACTATAAAGTTTGTACTTCAGCCTTTTGTCTCCATTCAGCCATTTGTTTTCCTAAGAACTCTAGAAACATCTCATCCTTGAGATCTCAATAACACCAAAAAGGGCAAAGGAGTTAAAAGCTACTAGAGGGAGTAACAGATAGCTAGACAAAATAAAAATTACATTACCCATGTTCTCTTTTAAGAACAATAAACCTTGAGTTATTTACTGAGTGCAATAAAATCCTACAGGGCATTGTTAGCACGAAGTTTGGATCCATAAATCAAATAAGTATTGAAATTCTGCTCTGAGAGTCAAACAGTGAGATCTAGTCATCAGAAGTTGGAAATGCCAGGAAAACAAGAAAAGAAGGATGGAGTAATCTATGGCACATCCTCTTCCCTGTGGATCAAAGAACTTATTTCTCAGGATAATGCCTGCCTGGTTGTAGTGTCTAAATTAACCGTACAGGAAAGTCTGAAAGAAGTCAGAATATGTCAGAAGGTCAGAGGGAAAAACAAGCTCAAAACTTAGCAGATGATTTATTAATTGCTAATTATTCTTATTTCTATTTCACATGATATTAAGTGTGTGCTAGAAGCTTCCAAATGGAAAATCCACACTAGTTAATGGAGTTCAAAAGCAGCATTAATCCTCATTTATGGCTTGCAACACTCTTGGGAAAGCAGATGCTGCACAGCTTCAGTGATGCAAAGTCACTGGTGGTAAGCAATCTGAGGCTAACTAGCAAAATACAAAGGGAGAAATCCTAAATGCATATTTCCCTTTAGGAAATCTCTGTGTGTAGAAATGGATTAACTTTCCCCCTATACCTGCAGCCTATATGGAGTTGGAGATCAGTGCACCCTGAAGGTTGGTGACCATGAGCTATAACTTTAATACTCTTCACATACAGACACTGGCAACTCTTTTCAGCTTTGAAGGAACTGACAGAAGAGGAATATTTTTTTCTTAATTATCACCCCAGAAAATTAAAACTAGAACCATATGCATGTCATAGTGCATGACTGAATCCTGGCAGTCAGTGTGTCACAATCAATACTCCATCAGCTGAAGATTCTTCCTGAAATATTCTCACAGTAACTTGCAGCCATGGATTTCACTGGGTTTGACCTGAGATAATTGCAAGTTCTATGCAGGCTGCTTGCTCTGTCTTGTGGGTTTGATATCAGTGACAGCTCCTAACTGTGTCACTCTCACCAACTTTCCTCTGATTAAGACATGGAGTTTTTTTCATCCTTCACAGGACTAAAACAAGTACAGGTTTCTTCTTGTGTTGAAACAGTTCCTGAGCCCCCTCCACGTCAGAAATGGTGAGGCCCTGCAGCTGGAGCTGTGTCCACATAAAGCAAACCTGAGCTTTTTTCAGTCTGACTGCATGCAAGCTGAATGCCTCTGAGCATCAGATTATCTGTGTGCTTCACATTGGAGAAAGGTGTTGCAGAAGCCAGTGCAGCGCTGGCTGTGGTCCAGCAATCCTACATTATCATATTTGTGTTTTTATGTTTAGATCCCTACAGCTGGCCAGCATAGATTGCTGCTGCCACAGCTGGCTGAGGTGGTGTGTGCTGCTATCACTGCCAGTCAGAGCAAACGAGGTTTGGCAAACTACAGCACACAATATCAGCCAGCCTGGCAGATCCAATTCAGAGTGAGGATCAGCATAGCCTTAACATAAAGAAACGCCAGATGAAAGGATGACTTGCTCAGAGTGGATGTATTGAACATACAGGATGAGAGAAGCTGTCAAAGGGAGATGACAATGAAGAGCCTCATTTCACAAAGAAGATGTCAGAAAGCACACAGAGAGAGTGGGTTTGACTTAAAATGCTCTGGAGGTTCTTTTTTTTTTTTTTCAAAAAAGATTCAAAATTTCAGAACTAGGTAGTGTGGAACACCTGGAGCAGCCTACATAGCCCAGCAAACTTTCAGAGCAGAGCTGGACCTGCAGAACAGATTTTACCCCATGGGTAAAAGTACCTGCACTGAATTTTGACACTCTATCAGCTTAACTCGTTTGGTAGAGCTTTGGATGATAACCATATTATATTTTTTCCTTTAAGCCACAGTTAAATAATATCAGAAAATGGGTAAGCAAAAATGAGTCTGAAAACCAATCTCATCATATATGCAATAGTAATAACTTAATGACTTACCCAACTGTGACTCAAAAGCAGTCCAGGCAAAGTCTCATTCTCCACACCCCGAGGAGTATCCAGTGGATGATGCCATTTTTTCAGCACTCCTTCTCTCTCAATCTCTTTCTTGCCCATCAAAGCTGTTCTTGCCTTCATGTTTGTGATTCTGCCTTTCTGTGCCTGACAGTTGTAATGAAGATATGCCACAGTTAGTGACAAGGCAACTATCCTGGAAAAATACTGCCAAAAGAGATGAAATGAAATAGCTAATACCTGACATGGGTTTCTGGAAGTGCTCACCAATAGGCAAATTTATGTAATGCTCTGTAACTTACACAAAAAAATCATATTTGTTTAGACGTCACCATTAATTAAAAAAACCCATGAAAACACTTTAAATGAATGGAAGAAAACAACTTACAATTAAAATGTCATTGCAGCATAAGGATCTATAAAGGTGATATGGGAAAAGACAGCATATGTTTGTCTCAGCTTCAACACCAACTCTAGCAACACCAAGTGTTATGAATTTTTAAAAGCTTGAAGTTGTGCTACTTGGCTTAGAATAACAAATGTGGGGTTTTTAAACAAATAATTGCATTTTCTTACATACTTTATTTTATCACTTCAGGACAGTGCAAGACTTTATGTGTTCTACAATGGAATATGACATTCCACTTCAACTTTCTGAATTTAGGCCACTTACATGTAAAGTGCATGTAAGCTGCCACAGTATACATAGCAAATATATTAATATATATACCTCCACATGTATTATGTAATATGTAACATGTAGCACATTATGTTCTCAGTGCAGCATTAACACTGGATCAAAAGGGTAAATGCAGAGTAACACAACGTTTTTTTTCCCCAGCTCTGTAAGCAATCCTCATTTTGCTATCACCTTGCCTTTAAGTATTAGCAGGGAAAGAACCTTTATATGAATATAGAAACAAAAAGTTCCTTCTGAGAGATACATTTTCTATTATTATCTGTAGCCACAGTTACAAGATTCCCTGTACTAACCCACTGCACATTCTGTAGCAAACAAATGTATTTCAGCAGTGGCAACAAGCTCTTTTCATGAGCTTTGCACCCATTATTTACAATTCTTTGTAATTATGGTACCTATTAACTCTACAGGCACAAAAAAGTCAAGAAATTTGTGTCTTCTGATCTTAGGATTTAGTGCCACATAATGTGAAGGTTACAATAGCATTCTGATCCTGACACAAAACCAGGGAGAGTCAGGTATTGTCTTTCATTGTCTTTGACAGTCTTTGAATTCCATCCACTGTGTTTTAAATAAGTATGCTTGAGATGCAACAGTATAATTTGTACCAGCATAATACTATAATAATAATTTCAGAAATATAATACAATAAACACCATCATTGTTTTCATAATCAAGATATTCCCATCTCATAATCCGAGGAAGCTTGTAACAATCTGTTGTATCACATTAACATTATTACCTACTCTGGAGATGCTGAGATGTAATTTAAAACAGAAACAACAGAGTATTGGGGATAAGGAAATGCTGATGAAAACCTTAAGGACTTCTAGAGGTCACAAACATCCTGGCAGTTTGCCATCATTACAGTTGCAGACTAGAGAACACTTTCTAGTTTTCTTGGAGCTCCAGGTTAACACAGTTATTAAAATAAACACTCTGAAAGAATTAATAATTGGTACTAATCAGAAGTTCATTTTAGGGGAAGAACCCCAAGTTTTCTAATACCTCTAAAGCCTCAAATAAGAGTATTAAAATATTAAAAAATGTAAAATGGTTACTCAGGGTAATTTATTAATTTTCATGCAATTCACTAAAGAAATTAGCTTAGTTAGCATTGGTGGTTCAAAAATCAAATATAAAATCTGAGTGTATGAAAAACTCCTTCTATTGAAGTGGACACTGGCATTGACAAAAACTTACTGCTGTACGAAAAAAACCCTCAACCTTAAGGGACTGGATGGTGAAGAAATAGAATGTGATGTTTGTCACATGTGGTTCCCTGTTTATATACAGTCACAGTGAGCGTAACTGTGGCCAGTTTGTAAGTTTGCAGCCTAAACTATCTGTCACTAGATTTCTAAGCCTTTGAGCACTAAATAATCTGAAAAGAAACAAGTTTCCCAGTGTCTTAATAGTGTCAGACTTGCTACAAACAGGGCTGAGAGTTATTGGCAAATGCGTATTTTATGAGTACGCTCGGTCTTATGGAAGAAAACCAGAGGTCTTTTAAATAGAGACTTTATTGACTGACTGAATTGTTACTTGGGGGAACTACTACTGTGACAGACTGACAGAGTACCTGGCTATCTGGAAGGTGGAGTGTCTCTGCTCTCCCTTTTCTCTCCTGTTGTTGCAACATGCCTTGTGTTAAAGCATTCTCAGTGGTATCCAAGCTCCCTCGCTGTGGGAGGAAAAAAGGGAAAAGTGGCCAGGCAGAACAGTGATCCACAGCAATATGCTCACACTGGCCAAGCTCCATCTCTGACCTCCTCTTAGCACATGGGCTGAGTGTGTTCATAGCTTTTAAAGAAGAGATTAGTTCTATTAGATCTATGATCTCTACAGACAGCCCCTGTAATATCCAAGTCCTATAGTTTCACCCAGCAGTTCCTATAATCAGCATGGGGGCTGTGAAGCCAAACTTCTGCTGTTCTTCTGTATCAAAGGTCATACTTTAGTGACAGTTGTGGGTTTTTTTAAAATAAATACTTGTTTAATATTTTCTTTACTTGCTTTGGTATCATATATTAATGCAAACCAGAAAATGTAAAATATGCTCATAATCCTGAGAGTTCTACTAAACCCTAACTGATACTGGGAAAAAGGAGAAGAACAGTAATGGAAAGAGCATATACTGAAAATTTTGCTTCCATGTGAATGCAATTAGAGCTTTTCCCTTAAGCTAATAGGATAAGTAACTATATGAGGAAATCCACAGACACTGCAAATGTGCAGGAGGGAGAGAGTAGTGTTTGCTTGGTGTTCAATGGTCCATGTGTAATAAGCTGGCAGTTCCATCTAGTTCCTACTGGACAAATGTCTACATCAGAAATTCCTGTTTCTCCCTTCCCCCAGCTGCACATTTGGAAGTTTCAGCAAGCGAAGCCAAGAGCTAAATTAAGAGAGACATGGCTACCTTTTCAAAGCTATTTTATTGTCTGTATTTTATTGTTTCTGTAGGTAAAGATATGCACACAAATGCATTCCTTTTGCATATATGCCAGTGCTATTCAGGATATCAGTTAATTTCCTGAATATCTGCATCAATTCACATGCCTTTTGCCAAATTATTCCAGGAAATCTATTCTGATATTTCTAAACTTGATCTTCTAATAGCATTTGCCAGCCTGATATAAACAGATTAATACTTTGTCTCTTGAGAGTAAAATAATTTTTTAGAATTTTCAGTAGTTACTCTGATTCCTGAATAATAGAGAATAAATGATGTACAGGCTGGATCACAGCTCTAATTAATTTTTTAAGAGATGTTGAAGTGATCCATTAATACTGGTAGTTCTATAGAAAATGTAGCATATCCATAGCATAACACAAACAGTGAATCTGTGGTAGTTTGGGATGGCACAATTATCATTGGCATTAATTTGGGGTGTCTCGTGTCTGGATTTTGCCTACACAAATGCACTTCAAACACCATGTTGACATAACCACTGCAGCAAACCACAGTTACACCTGTCTCCCACAGCTCTGCACACAACCAGCAGGCAACTGTCACTTTTACTTTGCTCCATAATATTTTAGTTTGGTCTTGGCCAGGACACAGACCATTCTTTGTAACATACAAGATACAAAACATAGAAAAGATTGCCAGGTCCATTCCTGCCCAGCTGCAGGGCTTGGGGTGAGAAGGGCGAGGAACTTGGGTGCCATTAGCCAGAAGTTCCCTAAAATGGCTGTGCCACCCTTTTTAGGAACTATAGTGAGCACCAGGGAAGAACAGGGAATCACTGAAGTTGTCCTTGTAACAGCAACTGCAAGTAGTGCTTTGGTAGTGCTTTAACTCTCTAGGAGCCAGGATGGCTGACAGAGCTTTGAGGCTGCTGTAAAACACATTGTGACTGAAAAAAATACAGAACTAGGATGTTTGTTGAGAAAACACAAAAGACTCTTAAAGTTTTCCTTTAGCTATGGACAGTTGTTATTGGCAAGGAGCTGTATATCCTACAAACACAGTGATATGGATTTACAACTCAGAAAAAAAAAAAGACAGCAGCATTCTTTAATTTTATTATTTTTAAAATCTTGACATATTGGTAAACCCCTACTATTAAAAAAAATCTTAATGGAAAGGTTCTTTTCATATAAAAATGTTTCAAGCACTGTATATGTTCTTCTTTCTCATGAGACAATGGCTGCTGAGTCTCCAAAGCATTTTGCTGCAGCTAAAGATTCACAATTCTCTATTCAGTCTGTAAATAGCTTCATGCTTGTTATATCCTTTTTTTTTTTGTCCTCCAATATTTTTCTAGTGCCTACATGAGATCCCTGTGCATCTGATATTACTGATCTAACCTAGAATTTATACTTTTTCCCCTCAGCACATGCAGGTTTGAAACAACATTTAGCATAGTTGGAATGGGGGACATTAGTATCATCCACCCTCTTATTGCTATAAATGGACCCTAATGTATGAAATGTGTTTTAATTTGTGGGCAATATCTGGCTAACCTGACTCCCACTTTCTTATAGAATTTCATAAACCTGAAAGCCACTCTGTGCAATCTCTGCCATTGTTTAGATGTATAGTGACTTGTCATGGCATCCCATAGCAACTTCAATTAAACCATGCCACTTGGCTCCATCATGCTTCCCCCAAAATATCTTTGCCATCCACACTTCTGGGAGTGGCAATTCTCCTGAGCTTTCCAGAATTTATAGGTCACAGGTAAAACAGCATGTTCCCTGCAAATGTTAATGAGTTTACAAACTGCTGAGTATTATAATGATAAAATTGATCATATTTCTCTCCTGACTTTACACAGTCTTGGCACTGCAATATTTTTAGCTTATATCTGCTCTCAAAGGGCCCAATCCAAAGCTCATTGAAGTCAAGGAAAAGAGGTGTATTAAGATTAGCAGCTTTTGATCAAGCCTGAGACAGTCAGTGCCATGAAAACATTATCTGTGCACATTCCTTATATGCAAGTGACATCTCCTTGCACCACTGCAAGTTCCTGAATCTCATTTTCTTTGCAGCTTTCTGCCTGATCAGGGAATCTATTAAGTCCAAGCAGTCAAGGCAGCTGTCTTGAGTCAGATAATTTTCAGCTTCCTACATAAAAGGAACTAATATAATATCTACTTTATGCCCACATCACTGTCATAACTCATGTGGCATTGTGGAGGGTTTTCAGGAGGAAGGGCAGAATTCCAGGAGCAGTGACTTCTAAAGCCCTGTCCCTGCTCAGTCCTCTGCTTCTGCAAGAGACTCCCTGTCCTGCTTTGACAGGTATTTTCACCAACCTTCTTGGGCACAGTTCACTGTACAAAGTAATTGCTATAGCTCTGAAATGTATCCTTCCATACCTGAAAGGATGTATTGCAGGCTGAACAGGAGAGAAGGTTGCATTTCTGTTAAGTGTCTCTGCTGATACAGATTTGAACAGGGAACTGCAGTCTGATGTCTTCCCTGGGCATTTTAGTATGTTTACAGATAGAAAGCTGACCTTTTTATTTCAGGAGGGTGTAGTTTTCTTGTTATGGTGTGTGATGGCATTAATATATAACATCTGAAGTGCTAGAAACCAGACTTTTAGAGGGAAACAAAACTGCTTACACCTGCTTTGGTGGACAATCTTCCACAAGAAGTTCACTTAAAAACACAGATGAGATGACCAAATGAACATTTTTGAGATGAGAAACTTCATGAAATACAACCCAAACACTGAAAATGCCTAGTGGTAACATATCAACTATCCTCGTCACTGAGAAATGTGTCTTAAACACCAAGGCCCCTTAGGTTAGTCTTCCATCAGAAGGACAATCAAAATCCCTAAACTTGTAAAGAATTGTTCACTGCTGCTTGAAGCTATTAGCACACATGTGTGAAAAAGTATTATTCAATAGTTCAGTCAGATGCTCTCAATTATGTCAAACTCAAATTCATGTGACCTTTTATGGCATAGGAAGTGATTTAAAATCTGCCTTGCCTCTGACATTTAAATATGAGGAAACTATATAATTCATTTATTTACCAAGAGAAATAGAGATTAATGGAAGATCAGCAAAATAAAGCATACTTTTACAGGAACAAATCAAATTGTTGGAAAGGAATGAATAAATAGGATTGCTTCTGGCTTATTTTTTCTTTTCTTTTTCTTGCAAGTCATTAAGTTTACTTCTACACAGCTTTCAGACCAATAACTATATACAGGTTACTGTAAGCACCTCTCACCCCTGCCAAACAAACTATTCTCTGTTAGTGAAATACAATTTTTTAAGGGTTTTGGTATCCTTCCCTCTTCCATTCCACTTAGCTACAATGAAAAAATACAAAATTAACCAAGTCCTCGGTATGAGACAAAACTAAAAATACGTTTTCTGATCTGACTCTTGTATTTTTCTTTCCTCCAAAGCATATGCTCTAGTCAGTGTAATATATCACGTAAAAACTCAATGTACACTCCATGTACTTTTAAAATATCTAGTGACATGGCTTTTTGACTTTTTCAGAGTGTGGGATGAATGTGCAGTGAATTCACAGGAAAAGCTGTATGTAAGATCTCTCAGATTATATTGACAGGTTTACCTTATTTTTTATTTACAGTTTGTCTGGCCCTTAGTTTTCTTTTCTCTCCTGCTGTCTGAATTCAAAATCAAATAAATTTGCAATCCCACAATGTTGCTTGAAGCTTTAAAAAAATGGACTACAGCCAGTGCCAATTTTGGGCAACTATCCAAAATTATGTACCAGCCACATAGAGCAAAGTAGTTTTTGTTACCTTTGTATCATGTAACCACAAATTTCCTTTTATTCTCTCCATTCCCTGGAGGAATGACCTCCTTGTCTGGGCTATCCCCATCTAGGAGATGAGCTAATTTTTACTTAGTTTCCTGACATGAATTGTGTTTAATCCCAAGCCTGTTGAGGGCCTGAACAGTAGTTTCATTGTACATCATGTCATGTTTGGAAATGTAAAGCATAAGGGCTGTGTAGCATATGGTGCATGGTCCTTTTAGCTCTTTGTTTGGATGGGGAACTTTAGGGGAGTGGTATTCATTATTTTCTACTTGAATCAGAAATTTCTGTCCGAATTTTGGAGACATACTAGAGCCTGTTTGCCACAGTTCTGACATCTTTAAAAGCAACTTCATTGGGGAACTAAACAAGTCAGCAACAGCAATGCTGCCTGTTTCAGACACAATTAGAAAGCGTGTTTTGAGTCTCAAAATCTTATCATTTGCACTATACCAATCTTGATTTTGTAAACACAAATGAATACAACAAATATAGCCTATTATTCCAACATACATTTAAAATGTAATGTATTGTACAATGAATTGTTTGAGTCAAAAACAGTGAATAATTGCATTTCATGAATGATCAGTGGATTTAAACATATTTCCAAAACAATGTTTTTATACCGACTTTATGCAGCAGGATAATCACATAAATAGGAACATCAAATAAGCAGTTTAGGGTCATATACCACGTACTTCTCAACAACTTTATGGCTATAGTTTATTACACCTGTGACATTATCAATTAATTGTTTTTGTCTACAGAGGTCACGATAGTGTTTTCAATATGTAATATCAGAAGAATTACAAAAGTGAAGAGGCACAAATGTTTCTCAAATGATTAAGAGACTTTCAGAAAGTCTGTAGCAAGTCCGTTTCTAATAAAATCAATAGTCAAATGAACTTCAGACATAGACCTCTAAGATTAGCTGGCAGATCCTCTACTTCACAGGAACTGATCACAGCTTTTTTTAAAAAATAAACCCATGAATCACTAACATTTCAGCAGAATATTGTTGTGAGTTAACTTTATGTAACCCAAACATATTTCAGCACGTCTAATTCCATATTATATGGCAATGGTGAACATAATCCATACGCTGAATGTCTCCGCCCAAAGCACTTCCATTTTTGCCCAGTGCTTTTCAAGAAATAAGCTCTTTGGCCAGAGGTCCCTGCAGAACTGCTGCTGGCTCACAGGGAGTGTGCAGGGACCCCTTTCAGCAGGTGCCAGTGATACCCATACCAAAAAGCTGTTCAGTATGAGGTAGGTCAAATTAGGAGAGAAGCTGAGCTGAAGTAGGAAAATGGACTTTAGGAGTAAAACACCCAGTGTTTAAGCTGGGTTTAATAATGCCATCCTGCTGATATTGTGAGTGCTTCTTCTCCAACTTCTCCTGCAAAGCTAGGCAGAACTTTGCTTTTGGTGTAGATTTTGTTGAGGGCTGTGAGGAGATAGAGTATGTCTTCCATTTACAGCCCACCCACAGGTTTAGTTATTGCTCTTTTATTAAAGGCATGATAGAATCGTTAACTGGGCAAATTATTTTCTTGCGTAAGAAGAGAGCATCATGTTGTGATGACTCAGGGGTGACGAGCAGCCCTGCTACTGCCCTGCTTCTGCTACTGGGTCATTCCATCTTTATTGCGGATCATAAGGTTTTGCAGTCACCCGTTTCCATCATCCTGCCATGAGACTGCAGCAGAGTGTGGTGCTCTGGGTCTCTGACAAGTCCCTCAAAACTACCCTCTCATACATCCTGCAGTCCTTATGTTTTTTGGACAGGTAAAACTCAAGGTTTCCCACCCTGCTCCAGCTGTCTCATGACTGCTGTACCTGCCAGACACCACACCCTCCTCCACAGCCCTGTGATTATGACAATCCACAGTAGCTCCTTTGCACCATCCCTTAACACAAAAAGAGAAACCTGGCAAAAAATATTAAAACTGTGCATGGTATGTGTGCCTGGCCCATTTATTTTAAGACTTCAATGACCCACATGCTTCAGGGATATCCCAGGAAGCTCGTGGTTCAGGCAAGTTACATCCTTCTATTCCTTGTGGCTGTGGTGTCACCAGATGATATTTTCAGCAGAAACACTGCTCGGAGTGTGCTCGTTTCAACCTCTGGCCATTGCCTTTTCCTGCCTCTTTACTGAAGAGTGTCCCCCTCCTCCTTCCCCCAGCTGCAATCACATCACTGCTTCACTTCTGACTCAGACTGAGAGACTGTAATGACTTTAAAATAACTTTGCAAAATACCTCTGTATCTGTAGTTAAAGCCAGACCAGTTCCCCCCATCCAGCCCTCAGTGTGGCTTCACAAAAGGGGGCTGGAAGACCCCAGGGGCAGCCAGGTACAGCTTGGGGCCGTGAACAAGCTCTTCTGTTGGCATCCCTCCACTTTTAGCTGCAGGCATCATATTTCTTCTGCAGACACAGGCTTTGTTTTTAACAATTTAGTGTTCTTCTGGGCTTGAAATACGAGAGAAATAAGCCTGCTAATCAGATTGTAGGCAGGAAGTGGGCACCCCTAAATTAATGGCTATTTCCTTAAGGACTCTTAGGTTCTTTAAGGACCTCTAATTTCCTTTCTTACTGATTTCCCAATAGCCCAGAATTAAACAAAGCAAATCCATTCCCATATTTCAATATACCAAGAGAAGTTGTGAAGGGATAAAGAAATTGTGTGTTAATCCCACGTTCTCCCTGTATCTATACAGACAGAACAGACTAAGCAAGTAATTCCTCCTAGAAGAGCTAATCAAAGGTGTTTAATTTAATCAGTTTGTTTTACAGTCATCTTTTCTGTTTTGCCAGCCTAACACGCCTAATAAAACTTTAATCTCTTCATTGTTTTAGTAATGTGAACCAGTATTTTACAAGTTCTTGACTGATGGACATAGCCAAATGAACAATGTTTCTTGCCCTCACAGGGATTTTAAATAATTGTTTTCATTCTATGCCTTGAATAAAGTAGTTTATTTTGTCTACAACATGAGGAACAAACAACAGCAATGTGATGCTTGTGGGTTTTTTCTCCCTTAATTTTCTGATATTGGCTTAGAAACCTTTCAATATAAATAATTCCCAGTATATGCATAAATTGCCTACCATGCAGTGGTTTTCTTCATTCTCCCAGGGGCTCTGCGAGGCAGGTACAGGAAAAATTGTGCTATAAAATCCCCCAAATACCCTGTTTTTTCTGACTGAAAAACATTAACAATCATCCAAATAGTGGTCAATAGAAATGAGGTTTCAATCCAAAAGGCATAAAAGAATGAATGGGAAACAAAGTGATGTTTCTTTCACGGTCAATGACCTTTTAGTTACAGCCAACAGAGTACCAGTGATGGAGATGCAGGCCTGAGAAAGGACCACGAGGGCTGTACATTCCTGTGTGACAACAGTTTGTTCATCAGAAACTTTCACAGAACACACTGAAAAGAAGTAAATAGTGCCCTTGCTGTGGAGCCCATGCATAAAGAAACTGTTCTCCTTGCTTTCTTTTACCTTGGAAGATGCAAACTTGGTCTTTTTGGTTATTTTTGTCTTTTCTTTCAGCCTTGCAGGCTCAAAAAGTTCTCGCATATTATACTACTTTTTAATATATATAAAGCTACTTGATACTCTTTTTATTAGCTGTGTAAAAGATATTAAATCACCAAATGTACTTCAATGGTGTGCATACACGCACATAGATTTATATATAAATTTATATGAAAATTATCCTCCTTGGACTTCAAAAGATGAACTTCATTAGATTGCAGAGAAGTTACCAAGGCACGGTCATAACATGCATTTTAGAAAAGATTTTTTCATTGTGTAAAGTAAAGAAAGTGCACATTAAAAATAAGACACTTCTTGCTGCTAATAGGCTCTTTGCTCCCTTTTAGTGGTACTGTAACACTGTGTGCCTTTCCTGGGAATTCAAAACTCTTATCTTTTGCAGTGTTCTTAAGCTTAATGTTACTAAAACTAATCAATTTTAAGACAGCTTTTCAATTCTCCCTTTTCCGTGGACTGTCCTTGTTACAGAAAATGCCCACAATACCAGTAAAATATATAATTCAGGCATGTCAGATAGCTGAGCAGACTGGGACCACTGATTATTATTTAACAACTTTGCATAGCTGCTACATAAAATAAATAAATTATTTAACAGCTTATAGGAAAAAGTTAGAAGGCTCGCCTTCAGTTCCTAAAATTTTTATAAGTGGCTTTATGCTTTCTAGTATGCTGAGCTTGTAATCCTATTAGTCAGCTCTCTTTTTCAAAGTACACTAATTTGAAGGCTTTTATTATTTTTCCTTGAATCTGTGGATTCTGTGGGCACAGTTTCAGGTCCATTCCCATGGGTTTGTGTCACTGTGCTCCTGCAGCTGGAGATGGCATTTCTGGGAAAGCAGGTGAGTGGCCAGAACACCCCCATGACTCAGTAATCCCTGGCTGCCAGAGCTGTCATAGAACTTGGGGCTGCCAGTTGTCATTATGTTTAAATCCATTATTCTTTTGTGAGGAAAAGACCCCAACTTTCCCAGGCTGGACTGAAGACAGAACTACATGAGCAGGTCAGGTTTATATAGCTCATGGATGTGTTGGTTGTATTAAAGAGGGTGCTCAGTAACAATTTAGAATATTCACAAGTGAGTTTCAAAACCCACTGCAAACGGGAATTCAATATTACCAGAGAGGAAAGAAAAGTTGTGAACAATTTTGCTACAGGTCACTTGTTTCCAGAAGACCTTTATTTCTACCCTTGGGTACCTAATAACACCTGGAGGGTCATCTTGCCAACCCCTGCCATGAAGTCAAGGATTTCATTTTATTTCATATTTCATAATATTTCAGGATTTCATTACTATTATTTTAAAGAAGGATGTCTAAATTCCTATAGCTTATATTCTTTAAAATAATCCCATTTCAAGGACTGTGGCTTTTAGAACCCTTTTACATAATTCTCATGGAGTTGAGGTTATGCTGCCTTTTTATTGCATAGAAGTTGCACAAATGCATTGAGCAGTGTTTTAGTGAGAAATCAGAGAAGTTATAAAATATGTTTGTGTCCTTACCCTGGGGATAAAGTCAGTTAAATGATCCTTTTTAAGAGTGAGAAGCATTTTCTAGCTCACAGAAAAAAAATAAATAAAATGACATTGCAGTAGCCATAGTATAGATCTGTGCATAATAATTTCCTAAATTAATATACATTTTTAAAATGCTGCATTCTTCAAAGTCTTCATGCATACAAGGTGCACTATGCAATAAGCAATATAGACCTAGAATCACAATTTAGATTGGAAGGGACCTTCAGAGGATAGGTGGTTTGACTGCTTGCTCGAAACAGGTCTAAATAGGTCAGGTTGCTCAGAGCTGTGTCCAACTGAGTCTTGAACACCACAGGGGACAGAGGGTCTGTAACCTTGGGGGGAAACCTGTTGCAATATTTAACCACCTTTCTGCAGAGTGGCATCTTTGCAGCTCACCCTGTTGCATGAGATTCCTTCAACCCATCTCTCCAGGTCTCTCTGAAGAGCAGCCCTTTCCTCCAGCCTATTTGGTGCCATGTACATACTTGCTGAGAGTGCACTTCATCCCATTCCCCAGCTCACTATTGAAGACATTAAATGACACTAATCCCACTGCTAATCCCTGAGGGACCCCATCAGGTACTGGTTGCCAGCTGGACTCAGCACCACTGGTCACAATGCTTTGACTGTGGCATTGCAGCCAGTTTGTCACCCATCCTGATCTCATTCGTATCTCATGAGTTTGGTTTTGAGGACACCATGGCAAACTGGGTCAAAAGCCTTGCTGAAAAAAAGTTATGCAACATCCACTGACTCTCCTTCTCTACATGGTTGGTAACCTCATCCAAGAGAGAGCTAATCCCCCTAAAAAGCCATAACTTTACCAAGGAGCAAGATGAGGCCAATCATGGATTTTATTGCAATAAATTGAGTTGTTACTGTTTTACGTGCATTCAGTAAAAATGAAAAAAAATTTAACACAGAATAAATTACTCATTAATTTAATGTACTTTAGTACTACAGGTCAGTGGCTTTGAGTATGTGAAAAAGCTACAAATAGGTCTGTAGCAAGAAACATCTCCCTGACTCAAGAGAGATGGAAACAGCACATTACCAAATATACAGGATAACCATGAGTCAGTTAATTGCACAGGCTGTTATAATGGAGGTATTTTGCTACTATTATGCAAAAATCATTGAGGTACTTTATTAAAAAGCAGATAAATAACAACTCATTTCTTTTCTGAGGATGTGTAAATAAGAAACTCAGTATAAAAACCAACCTAAATCAGTGTTAAGTCTTTGCGACTCATTCTGAAAAGTGCTGAGCAAACACTTACTGAATAAAATGTGCCTTACTGAATAAAATTCTAATTAGAGTAATTGAGCTTTGATAACTGCTATGCCATTAAACATAGATTGGCTTTAAACTAATTGTATTTGCATTGTATTATGATTTCTATTAATTAATGCATTAATGTTTATATACTGCAAACTCTTTTGAAGTAAAGCATGAAAGTCTACACCACTTAATCTGAAGATGCCCTTTGAATACAAACCTGGCATGGCATAGTAGAAAAGGTCCCTTAAAGGAACATGGTCCAGATCTTCCCTGTTTATGATTAAGAGCAGCTGAGGAAAGGTGTCTGTTGACTTTTGGGCTCCCTCCATTCTGGGCAAGGAGAGCTGTGTGCTGCTCCCTGCAGTGGCAGTCAGGGTGTGCTCTGGGCTTTCTCTAACTCATGCCATCTGTACCAGTCCTGCAGTGCCCGTGATGCAGCCTTGCTAAACTGTCTCCTCTGACTATACCAGAACCACCTGCCAACCCAAACCAGTCCAAACCAAAGAGATGGGAGCCATACAGTTGTACTGAACACGTCATAACTGAGCTACGTAATGCATCCCTTTTTGTGGCACTGAGAATGAGCACCAGGAACTCAGTGCCAACACAGACCTCTCTGTTTGGGCAAGTCAGGAAAACTATTCCTTAGCAATGCCAGGTTCTATTGCCAAGCCTTTTTCTAGCCCTTGGCTAGAAAAAAAACCTTAAACAACAAGCAAATTGAAGCCCAAAATCAGCTTTATGCAGTTTTAACCTGAAGTGGAACCTGAGGCTGTGTGTGTTGGTGTGTTCAGAATGGCTACCAACAACCAAGCATTTGCTCTGGGAATTCCACTTTACACAGAAAGCCTCCTTTTGTAGAGCTGGTCAGGCCTCATTTCATTTCAGTTCTATTAACAGACAATAGTCAACAAATGACCATAAGAATTATTTGTCTGGTTGGACTCAGGAGCATGAAGCCTGCATTTCTGTTCCTGTACTTCTGGCATATAACTTACTGTTGCTCTTTGACCAAATACTTACAATTTCTACTACAAATTTACAGTACAATACAAATAATAGTAAAAAAAAAAAGACAAGCACTAATCCTCTTTTCACAGTAATATAAGTATTTGGGAAAAATTCTGAGTTTAAAATCCACTTTTCTATTAAAAATGATTGCCTAAAGCCTATTTTCAGGAGTTTGCATTTCCCAATTCAAGTAGACTAAAAAAAAAAAAATAAATTGATGAATTGTATGTCAGCTGACCATTAATTTTATTTCATAAACCAAATCATCCAGTCTTCTGATTCATGTATGTTGAATATTCAGCAGCTTCCCATAGTTCTAGAATGGAAGGCAAGGGTATGAAGATCACTTTTTGCTTAAATAACTCCAAACAGCTGGAAATCTGAAACTCCATTTGTCAGACAGTAGCACACAGCCAAGAACTTGCAGTTCCTCACGTGCTACAGGACAGATCTCGCTGGTTCTGTTCTGAACACTTGCTGGTGTTCACTATTTCTGTTAAGCCTTCCAAGATAACCCCGGCTTAATTCACTGATACCACACTAGTACTGATATTTGGAGCCTGTCTTTTTGCTTAGGCATCTACTGGAAATATTTTACATAATGTGACTAGTTCTCTGTAAACTCAGATCAAAAATAACCCTCTGTGGAGGTGAGCTTTATCTCCAGGGTTTGGGTCAAAGCTCAATACAAACTTCTCTGCAACCTGGGGCTTGCAGAGAGGTTTTGATTTATACTCAGCTGGTATTCTCAGCCGTGTGAGATGAAATGAGGGTGGTTATTACTGTCACAATTGATAAAGCCAAAGGTAAACAACAGAATATCTTGACAAAGCAGTGCCTTACTTACACTATTTTTGACTTCTGAGTTTTTGAACTTTCATAGGGAAGTCTAACTTATCCAAGCCACTGCATGAAGTGCTGAAGAAATGAGGGACATCCCTGGCTCCCTGTAAGGAACGATGCACTTTAGGCATGCAGGCATGTCTGGCAAATCCCAGGAGAAAAGCACAGGGGGACATAGTGCTTAGCAAGTCTGATGCCTTTAAGATATGTTGAACTCACAGAGCAATTTCCTGCTCTGTGTTCCTTTTTAGCATGAGTTAGACTGACTGTGGACTTGACTTCCTAAGATCTGAAAATCTAGGATGACAGGATAAATCACTCTTTTTCTTAGACAGTATTTGTCTGCATCTCCAGGAAACTCACTGGTGAAGAAATCGTGAATTGCCAGATGGGTATTAGTACATATTAGATGGAGTTAAAGTGGGGGAATCTTCAAGTCTTCCAATATTTTAAAAATAATGTATCCAGTGGTATAAGCACATCTTTCATACCTACTGAAAAACCAGGTTACCTTCATAACAAGACTTCCTTTTCTAGAGTTATCCTCTACATTCCACTAGAAAGCTTTGCATAATTGCATATTATTGGTTCTTTTAAACAAAAAATAATGTTCTTTTAAACATAATAATGTAGTTTAAGTGTAATGACTTATTTTTACTTTTTGTACTTTCAACACATGGCAATTTTTTGAAGTACTCTTTGTCTAAGATGGTGCCACGAAGTTCTTTTTCAAATGAATCTCTCTTCTATGTCAGAAACACAATGTGTGTTTTACTTAGTTCATTAATCAGTGCAGTATGGGTGTCTATTTAAGTGATCCTTCATGTGTTCTTCAAATATACAAATAGCATAATCTTGTTTTTAAAGACATATTTACACATACTATGTCAGGATAAAAATGTGTTCTTACTGCAGCTTCATGGAAAACATCAAGACTGTATTCAGAACAACAACTCGGTTGACATAACAAATTTGAAGTTGTGATTAAAGCAGTGTAGGAAAAACCTGTGACAAACGTAGCTTATACACCACAGATGTAATAACTTCTCCCTTTTTCATCAGGAGTGAGGTTAAACACTACAGATACTCTTCTACATCCCTTATGCAAATACACAGGGAAATCTGCTTTCTGGAGTGTGTGAGGGTCTGTCAGTCAGATGGACACAATTCTTCATCACAAATAAAAACCTCCTGTTTTGGATGATCATTGTAACAGCAACATGGGAAATGTAAATGGTCTGTACAATATTATACAAAGATTAAAGGTGACAGAAATATATTCAAGTTCAACAGATTTTCTTATGGTGAAAAAAACTCCGTGCAACAGCTTAAGTCCTGAATATAATGTTTTGTGACAGAAATTTCCTACAAAGGAAAAATTGGAGGAGGCATGTTTCCAGTGTAGAGTGCATATATTTGACATACTGTAAAATTCACAAGTATTTAGCTGTGTTAGTGAAATACGTGCAGTGAGCTCTCGGTGGCTCCCAGCCAATGTCCTGTCTGATCAGGCTGTTTTGAGGGAAATGTTTCAACGTCACAGGCAGCCTTTGCTAAATGACTGTAATCATCCACACCCATCTGATTCTTGGTGACTTCACTGGCTAAAGCACTATGTGGGACATCACCCCTTTGGGCTTCGCTCACCCTGGAGTTCCCCCCACATGATTCTGCTCATTTGCAAAGGCAGGGGAGGATCCACAACCTGTGGGAGCCTCAGCTCTCATCTAACAGTTGAAATTTAACATTGATTAGAGAGAGAAAACTATAGCTTGTCAAACAAAGCTCAGTTGAGGATAATTGAGTTTGGTTCTCCAGCTGGATCTTCTGGTAAAAGCCAAATTTCATCAAACCTTTGGGCATTGCACTTAACTTGGTGCATGTCTGGGAGGAAACAAGAACATAACAGATTATAAGGAAAATAATGTTCCTGCCCATAGATTTTCTGTCTTTTATTAAATGTGTTATGACTGGTGGATTCAGATATATTGCTCTGGAAATGTAATTATTTTTTCATATCAGTATTATGAAAGAAAAGTAAGCAGGATTCATGAGGCACTTTAGAAGATTATTTGAGGCAGACTGATTAGTGTATCAGTCTTAATTAAAATATATATAAAGTAAATAATATGAAATATTAATCTGTTTTTTTCAGACCAAAGAATCAATACACAGATTGGAAGTTAATATTTTCTGTGCACTTATGTCAAGAAATGAAGACAGCTTTATGTAGTTTTAAGGATAGTTCTGGAATTTGTCAATTAAATTAAAACAACCCAAATCCTATTCCTCCAAAATAAAAGCATGAATCTTCAGAACTAAGCACTTAACTGCTTTTTTTTAAATTGAATTTTTAAATATAATCTATTTTTCACTTGCTACTTGCAATGCTAAATAAAAAGCATAAATAATTTAATTTAAAAATTAAATTAAGGAAAATCAATTTGTGACAGGTTTATGAACGCATGTAATGGCTCTTAACAAAAAAAATTGAGGAGCCACAGTTCTTATTTACAAAACAGATTTTTTACATGATCAAACTGAATGATTCCAGAAATATTACTTGTTTTGTTTTACTTCTCTGGTTCTGTGTTCCCTCTTCTTATTGACCCACTAAAACCATCTCCATAAAGCTCAGCCCTGTGTCACACTCTGCAGAAGATTCTGATTCAAACGTGGAACTTCCTGATGCACAGGAGAGACATTCTCCATGCTTTATCTCTTAGAATTGCAGCCTATTTTTTACTCTCAAATTCAGGAATGAAACTTTTTTCACTTGTGTTTCTCCTGGGCACTGGATACAAGTTTCAGTCCTTGGTCTCTGGGATTATGGGAGTTATGCCCCAAATACATTGTGGTGCTCTTTGTGCTCTCCTCTCCTGGCACACCAGTGGGATAGCAAAGACCACCCTACCTGTGATACAGAATGAGTGGTCTCAACATGCAGCAGAATTTTGCACAAAGAGAGCTAAAACATTCATGTTTCTAAAAGACAGTGTATGAACCAGTAACTGATAAACACGATTTCACTGTGGTTTGAAGTGGCAGAGAAAGTGAGGTAGGAAAATGCAGGCAAGCTGCCAAATAGGAAAGTAGAATTTTTCAACACAGACAAAACCCTTAAGCCTGCAACTCTATGAGTAAACAGAATGAACTGAGGATAATTTTCTGGTTTGAGGTCAATGGTATGGCTGATCCCATGTCCACACAGCCAACTGTTCTCACTCCTCAGACAGAGTGGCACCATCCAAACTGCTCATTGGGACAGTTTGTGGCCTGTGCTGTTCCCCAAGCCGTGCCCAGACACGGGTTGGTGCTGCTGCCCATGGCAGATGTGCAGCTGTGAGCACTGTGACAGTGGGGTGCTAATGCCACAGCCCAGACTGAGCCCTGCTTCATTTACTGGCATGGTTTGATCATCTGAAGGAGTCATACTTAAGCAGAAAGGAAGTCCAAGCAGTTTTCCACCAACAAAGTATAATTACAGTAGCCTAAAATGATCCCAAGTTAATTTTAGTCTCTTAAAAATTTAGTGTGCAGATGTTGTGGCTTTCTGGTGAAGTGTCTCAAGGTGTGAGATCACGTTGGACTAAATGAATCAGTCAGGGACAGCACATCTCCCATCGGGGAGCAGCTGGTGCTGGGACATCACTCCAGCAACACTGGAGTGTTGTGGGGCTTCCACTGCCCTGCAGGGCTGGCAATCACCACAGAGAAGTGACCACAGGGCCGAGTGTGCCTCCTACAACTGGCTCCAGCCCCTTCCCTCCTCACACCCAGTTACTGCAGCGTGGCTTCTCTGAAGGTCAGCCATCCAGCCTCTAAAGCACTAAGGTCTTGTGACTAGGATTTGGCATTTAAATGGCTTTTATTTTATTTTCAGGGCAAGAGTTTTGCTTTTTCTCCTTGAGTATTATTTATTTGAAAATGTCAAAGACAATTTAAAAAAACCCCCACAACTTTTTTCCTTTCTCCCTGTCTCTGCATACACAGTCAGAGAACTATTTTTCACTTTATTCTCTTATACTGAGGATAAGCATACAGGTTGGGGTTATTGGTTCATTTGTTCGGCCAATTTTGCAGAACTGTCCTTGGCATTCAGGAACACATGATTCTTTCCAATCAGCAAAAAGGAGACAAAAAAGATAATCCAATACAGCATTAGATTTGCAAGCAGTTCAAGGTCCTATCAGGCTTAGAGATCTTTTTTCTTTTTTTTTCAGAGAGATGTAGTAGTTTCTCAAAGAAATATATGGAACATTCTAAATTTGAAATAATAAGTTATAATAGTGAAGAGAGCAGAGCAGAGGCAGTATATGATTTCCTTTCAGATTCTGATGACCTTGACACTGTAATTATGAGCAAAGAGTCCATTATTGTTATGTCTTTAAAAAGACAATAATTGCCTCTACATTTTTTGATTGCCAAGCAAAGGCAGTTTGATACTCATTTATCAATTACTTGGAAACTCCTGATACCAAGGTTAGTTCTAAATTCTGAGTTCAATTTGCTGAAAGAAAAGATGCCAGTAAATTTTCAAGCTACCAACCTTGGGCCAAGATAGGTCTCATGATAACCCTTAAAAAAACCCCTGAAACAAGCTGAGAAAACCCCCCTGTGGTTGCCATTACCTATCTACCAACAGATGCAATTTGCTTAGGAATTACTTAGGAAAAGATACAGGGAATAGGCCTGGAAGTGCCAACCATCCTTCCTTTCCACTGGTTTTTGGTGCTCAGCATTTCACAAGGTTTGACCAGGACCCAATGAATCCCTTGCATTATGTCACTCCAGTTAATAGATGTCATGCTTTAGCATGAAGGAAAGCCTGAAAGCAATTGCATCATGTAGAGTGAGAGTTAAAAAAACTAGCCTAAAACCCAACTAGATCTTGAAATTAAATACTTTCTCTCCCTCTCTCTCTGCCTGCTAGTATCTGCAAAATTTTCTTTGAACTTCTAAACATAGAAGAGATCAATTAAAAGGCAACATAAACAGAGGTGGCAGATCTTAATCTACTAGGGAAGCTGTACCTCACTTGGACAAAACTCCTATTAATCTCAAATATTGTGTGAAAAAGAAAAATGGCATTGAGATGGCATTCACTGCTCTCTTGTGCTGATGGCCAGCACAATGTCTGTGGATCAGTAATTTCTAAAGGCAGGTTTACTTGGAGCTGGACCTCTTCCCTCCTGGCACCATGAAGTGTCCAGGAACAAATCAACTCCTGTCAAGACTCCATGAGCCATTGTCTATTCCAGCAAGCTCCTCGTGCCACACACACACTGCTTTATTTTAATATTTGAAAAATAAAATGTTGAGCCCTTTAAATATTTTTTTAAGGCAACAACCTTAAAATGAAACAAATTAAAATAAAGCACAAGGTGGGAGGTTTTACCTCTCCTTGTATGACTTGCTGTAGTTTCCACAGCCTTTATGGATGAATCTTGCTCTTTTTCATGTATTTATTGACAACAATAAACCTGCCTAATAAAAGTCTTGACTTTAACAAGCAGCTGGAGTTGTACCTCTAGAGCTAGATGCATCTGCTTTCATGGAAAAGAGGGAAATCAGCTAAATGAAGGGTTCATGAAGGTTCACTTATTTTTGAGAATTTTAGAGAGAGGAATAGTGATGAGATATAAGGAGAAGTCTTCCAGCTTTTTCAGGGCTGCATGTTTGAAACACTGAAATATAGATGTATGAAATTTTCTGATTATTTGAATCATATAGTTGAATCCTTTTACCAAAAACATGGAAATATTAGAATAAAATAATTCTTCAGACACACATTTTGTGAGTTGGATGCATATTTGCAGCATTTTAAGTTCTTCACAGTTCCTTTGATTCCAACAGCCTGACTCAAACACTTGATGTTACCCGTGCTTTTGAAGTACTTTGTTAAATGCAGACCTAAAGTGGAATTCTTTGTCTCAGAAAGACTCATCCAAGCTTCCATTAATGAATTAAAATAGATCTTACCTCAGCCCTTTCTCTTCTGAGTGACAGAAAATCCCTGTCTCTCCTTGTAAAGAGACTGGTGTCAGAAGTTTCCGAGGAAATGAAGTGGGGATCTGCAAAAAAATATAGGCCCTGTGAGGTGAAGTTCGTAGTCAAGAGAATAATGCAGTTCCCAGGTCTTCTGTATTAAGCTTTTCAGATGAAAACAAATGTTCTAGTACCAGAAATAAGATTCAGCCACTGACTCTGAAAATAAATTAAAAAATAAGGGTGGTTTCAAAGGTCTGTATTCCATTCTATAAGGTTGCTGGACTTTTCAAGCATTTGCAAATGTGATTAAGGTTTGAAAATCCACATCCTTTCCATGAACAATTACTTTTAAAAAATTTTCTCAGTGTTAGACATAATAAGGATTTAGCTTTATTTGGAAGTCTTGACACACAAAGGAGTTATTTCAGCTATGGTTTCAAAAGCAAGTCCTTCAAACTTGGTGGAGATACATCTTTCCTTCAGGCTTGGGATCAGGCTTGACTGCCACTTTGATAGCAGTGGAAGTGGTTTTACTGAGGGACTGTAATGCTACCTTACTGCAAACAGCTACAGTTCTAAAAATAAAGAATTACAACTCTTTGCAATGTGCAGAAAGCCCTAAAAATAGTGCATTAAAATTGTGAATCTGAGTAGATTTGTGTTGGTATGCATTCCTCTCATTTGGAGATACTTGGATCCTTCAGGATTTGGGTGCCGTATAAAATCCAGTTTTGATCCCAAGAAACCCAGAGGTTTATCAGAGCATGTAACACTAAACTATATCTTTTATTAGCCAAATCTAGAGTTAAAAACCAAAGCTTTTGCACCCATCTGATGGTATTCAACATTTCTTTGGACATCCTATGCCCATCCAGGATCATGCCTAGGCTTTTAGTGAGCTCCTTGTTCCTGGAGTTGTTTTTACCTTCAATGAGATTGTTTGTTTTCACCAAAACCTAAGTTTGGCTGCTACATTATACCACAAAATTCCATTCAGCTCTTCATAAAAAGGATAAGTAATAAAAGCTCTGCTGAAGACCTGATTCCTGTTCCTGGCTTTTCTGTCAGCTGGTTTAAGTGTAGGCAACTCAGAGAGACCGTGTGCCTCAAGGGCTTCCAAAACTTTTACCTCCCCTGTGCAAGGAGATAGAGTTTGTCTTAGTGGTTCCAGATGGTTCCTAGAGATTAGGATTGCTTAGCTGTGCTGCACTGCTGATCATTCCCAGAGCAGCAAGCAGTAATTAATTGATTCCATCTGTATCTACTTTGGGGCAGAAAGTGATTTATAATGACCATTCCTACAAGGCAGCAGAGGGCACAGGATGAGCAGTTCAGCCCTGATGAGCCACGGTAGTGTTGAGAGACTGACACAACTGACCAGGCTTTCCATAAGAACATTAATATATACATGTTAAGCTACTGCACTGCACTTGCTACAGGTTGAAGTTTGGATACAGAACATACATGTAACCTTGCTATGCTGTTGAACTGTAAGAATTACTTCATGACAACATTTGTTCAAATACAGAGTCACCCAAAATAGTATCTGAAACTACTATTGAGCAACTTTCGGTGAGAAGGTCACATCATCTCAGAGAAGTGAAGCACTTTCTATTAAGGTTTGCCATTTAATATGGAACCAGAGATTCTCTGCCAGTGACCTATTTTAGGAAACCCAGAGTGCAAGATATTACAGTGCATATACTGAAGTTGTCTTTCATTACTATTTTTGGAGTACCTATTATTCTGATAGGTTATTACAATTACATATTCCTGAAAGAACAATGTAACTTCTTCTGACTGCTGCAAAAGTTTCAGTATTTACTGTAAGTAAGGATCTTCTAGAGATCAAAATTCAGACTGTTCAAATCTTGGTCTCATAACTGTCACTATACATGGTCAGAGCTATGAACCATATCATGTAACATTCTTATTCTGAATCATTCAGGTGATGTAACGGCTTTATGGGATTTGCATAAGCGTTCTCTGAGTTAGTAGTTATGGAAATCGTCTCCTTGACATTGAGAAGCCCAGCAAAGAGTCAATCAATTCACCTGCTAAATTCATAAACAAGATCTATGGACAGTTCCTCATCCATAAGGTGATTTCTACAGTATTGAATTACAGAGTTTTGATGCATTTCATTATTTCTTTCCATAGGACAAATGCAGAACTCTTCTCATCAGTGATAACTGTTTTTCCTCAAATAAAAATTTGCTGGGATTAGTACCTAAGTACAGTCAGTGGCCCTAGACTGATAGGTGAATTTTGCCTTGTGAAGGTAGAAATTTGATTTGATATTTTAAGTGTGTCTTTTGGAATATTCTGTACATTTTATATAGAAGTCTAACCAATTCTGTGTGGATTCACTGGATCAGAAACCTGCTAAAAAGAGCCAGGTGAAAGTCTGATACTTGAAAGCATGTTCCCTACGTGAAAGCCTGTGCTCTATCTTTCACACAGGCAAACAGAGCTCATTCTATTATTTACCACTATCTTTCAGTCCTGGTACAGAATAGGTGACTGTAGTATTTCAATGTAGGCCTATCTATAATTAAAATAAACTTGCAAGTAATCTACTCTGACTATGCTGTAGTAACAGCTGTCAGATTGAGCAGCACTTTGTAAATCACCTTCTGTTTAATGTGCAAGTGTTAGAGTTATTTATAACTATGCCATATAAACGTCACAAAGGATGTTTGGTGATTCACAGATAACAAAGAACATACTGTGGGACAGACATAGGAGAGAAAGCAGCATTTTTTTTAAGACAGAACCATTTGGAGTTCTTCACCCTATTCCTGAGCAGTCCCCAAGGGTATCAGCATCACCACTGGATTGGATTTCTACTCACTTTGCCTGAAAACCCAGCTCTGCTGAAGTTAGCAAGAATTTTGTCCTTGTTTTTCGAAGAGCCAAACTTGCACTGGTGGCTTCATGTGACAATTAATACATGTTATTACACAGAACAACTGAGTGAAAATTTAACAGTGGCAGGTTTGCATCAAGCGCAATAAGTCCCCAGGTTTTATCTGTCTCTGAACCATCAGGCACTGCTCGCATATATGACTAAGTGACACATGTACTATTTTGCTAAATAAGTTCTAGATGATAGCAAAAAACTGGCCCAGGGGTTCCACCAGCCTGAGGGGAAAAAGGCAGGTTTAAACCTGTTCTGGCAAACTCACCTAAAACTGTGCATAGCAAACATATTTCTAATTTGACAACTGAGATCCTTTTAATGTCAGGATTTTCACAAAGTTAGCAGAATTTAAAAAAAAAAAAAGAAGTCTGTCAGAATATCCTAGGAAAGGAAGTCCCATGCTATTTTAAGCTTGACAAAGCCCAGCTTTCCTCCTTTCAGCTTTTTGACCAGAAAAAGGATTTACTCTGTGACCTTGACACCACTACCTAGAGAGCCAACCTTTAAAT
This sequence comes from Neopelma chrysocephalum, assembly GCF_003984885.1. Taxonomy (NCBI): domain Eukaryota; kingdom Metazoa; phylum Chordata; class Aves; order Passeriformes; family Pipridae; genus Neopelma; species Neopelma chrysocephalum. Next base: position 1,239,295 of record NW_020897724.1, read on the forward strand.
GTATAAGATAATTCAGGACAGGTGTTTCCTCAGACTTTCAAAATGTTTATGCCACTGACTCCATGACTATATGTTGCTGACTGTTGGGGAAGGGAATTTACCAATATATTTAATATTTAATCTGAAGGCTGCAGTTATGGTATTGACCAATGTTTCTGTGCCTTGTGACCTTAAACCTCTCTCCTGGCTGTGATCTGTGCTTTGTGATTTCTGGTTGATGATCATCATGTGCAGCTAAAATGTAGTAATTTAAAAAACACCGATAAACAAAAACTTATTTTAGCTCTATTGAATTGATTGCTGGAGATTGAACATGGAACATCTTTCTTCCTGTTCCTGGGGGCTCTCTCCCCTTCTGCTGTTTGCTCTATTTGATCAGGAATGACTGAATCTGCCAGAACTGGTAGGAATTAGATTTGGTCAGAAGCTTGTTCTAGAACTTTGGGATTGAGCTGGATTAACTAGATCTTCGGACCAAAACTTTGTGATGCAGCTTCTAGGGAGGAAAGCACTTGGACTGGTCTTCCCATCCTGTAATAGTAAATACACGTCTGTGTGAGACCCCCAGCCACCAGCTCAGAGCAGGTGAGTAACTCAGGACCCTAAATCCCTGAGTTAGCAACCTTTCTACCAAAGCTGCAATCAAAAGGAATAGCTACAACCAGATATAGATGTGCTGCTTTTCCAGACATGGAAGCTTTTCTAGTGACAACTAAACTTTCAGTGCCCTCTCAGCTCATGTAGAACAAAGGATAGCTATTACAGAGATGAGAAATTTTTGCATATTGGTCAATTTTATACAATTGATCATAGAGAGAAACATTGCAGTCCCCAGGCTCCTCATCATACTTCAGTCTTGCATAGCTTACATACTTGAAAATGTAAAGTAGGTCTGCAGAGAGGGACTCATGTAGTATAGTGAATGAAAAAGCAATGGAAATGAGATTTTTTAAAAAAAATCAGTTAAAAATGTTTCTAATCAATAGCACATTCATATTGACAAAACTTTAAAATCAGTAGGGTTATAACATTCTGTCACTTACAAGCGTTAGAAACAATTGCAATTCCTAGCCTTGAATGAACTTAATTCTCTGTGGCTGACAGTGGTAATTTTGACTGTAATTACTGGAGATCACACTGTGGATGATTCAAATGGCAAAAAAATTCTTAAGCCAAAAATTGCAGGTGGAAAACAAACTTAGTATTAGACCTACAATTAATTGAGGGACATTAAAAATTTCAGTATGATTTTTATGTAACAGAAAAGCTACAGCTGCATCCAGGCCTTTTTTCTTTATTTCTTTTCAACTTCAGGTTGAGGGTTGTTTTGTTTCCCCTTCTCTTTTACTCCTGTTATATAGCAGCTCTCAGAGAAATCATATTACAATAAATTTGTCTTTTCAAAGCACCTCTAAAATGTCATACTACTACCTGGTAGGGAATACAAATCAAATCAGCTCATCTGGTGTAAATTCTAATTGCCTGTTGAAATAACAGTTTGTAGTTGGTCTTGATCAACATTACCACCACCTAAAAGTTGCAGCCTCAAAAACCACCTATAAACCAAGCAAACAAAACCCCCAAAGGCTTTGTAAAGGCAGAAACAGTCAACTGGATCCTCATAAAACAGACCATTCAAATGTTACGTTTATTTAAATTCTTCACACTCCTTCTTTGAAATGAAGAGACAGTGTCCACATATCCTTCACAGTTCATTAATCTTCCCAGGATACAGTGGCATATTAATCAAAACTAGTGAAAGGAATGCTGTCCACAGCTGACTGTAAGGTACATGAGATGTCTCATTGCATTTCTTTGGAGAAGCATGTTTATCCAGCAGAGTATTCACAAGGATTTAATTGCAAACATAGGCAGCCCCAACACTTGCCTAAATAAAAATGCAAAGGATCTTTTATCAAGAATGCCTTTGTTTACTGAAAGTAACTTGATTCTTGAGGAAGAAAAACAAAACAAAACAAAATTAAAATTCCCTGTAACACTTCAAATTTCACCCAGGAGTTAATTTATACCTTCAGCGAGATGGTGGAAAAGAGATTAGTTGTCTCACAATTAAAGAAAAGGAAAATGAGCATTAGAAAATAAAGCTATTTGTACATCTTGACAATTGTATATACATTAAAATATGCAACTTTGGAGTGTACCCTGGAGTTGACAGACTAACTATGATATAGAGGTTCAGGAAGAATAATGACAACAGATTCTTTGGCTTTGCTTTCCTCAGTGTGACTGCTGGCTAGAAATCAATACCACAGCTGCCATAGGAAGTTATGCCATTGACTGAGTGTTCATTGCTTTTTCCATCTTCAGGAATGAGATTTTTGAAGTTACATCTTATCAATCATTACTTTAATCACTGGTTTGTATTTTATCAAGCAGCAGATATTGATGTTGGAGGCTTTCAGTTTTTAATGCCGTTTTAATTCATAATAGTTCTCTGCACTCATGGTAATAATAATGCCTTAGAACTAGGCTTTAAAGAAACCATATGCACACTTTTAATCCTTGCAATAGCATACTCCAGACTGCACCTACTTGGCTGTATTTGGTTTAAGAAGTCTCCCTTTTTGTCTCTTCTCCTGCTTTGAAATATTTATTTGTTAAATTCTCACAGAAGCGACTCTGTCAGACAAACACTGTGAGGTACAAGGGAAGAAGACCCTATTTTCCAACTCATCAATTGTCTAATGAGTCTTAGCATTTAACTATTGGGAAATAATCAACCGATCCCCCAATCGACAAAAAAAAGTAGAAAAATATCAAATATTACCTAAAAATCAAATCAAATTTAGTCATGTTGAAGGAATAAATCTATGTTTATGTGCTACTGTAAGTATTTTATTTTCCTGTGTTGTTATATTTCTCTACCATATGTTTTTCTGTTTACATGACAGTGCCCTTGTAAAAAGTGCAGGGATTTTAGCCAACTGCACATATAGATTCACATTAATTCATGCTAAATATTTTTAAGGAAATCTGTATTTCAGCAAGATGAATTTTTAGTATGTCTGGCACTGGATTCTCTCATATAATATTTCATTCATTACCTCTACAGTTTTCTGCCTTTCAGCTCTGTGGCTTATTTGTACTAATTTCATCTGCTATAAAACTTACCTGTAGGTCCTTTGCACAACAAATGTCTTGGGGTAGCAATAAAAAATAATCTGATTCCCTTGTCTGAAATGTAAAATGTTGGTGTTGCTCTACTATTGCCTAGAAAAAAGGGAAAAAAATGAAGGTCAGTCATTTAATGGAAACAAATATTGAAAAGAGATAAGTGCTATGTTATGCCAAGGATTTGATTCTTGACAAACTCCATTTGCTAACTTTTAAAAGTAGTGACTGAGGATGGATTACCAACACGTAAACAGTGAAGTTTTATTGTTTCTCTTCCACAATCTAAGGAAACAGTTTTGCTTATTTTAAGTTAAACCCTTTGCTTTCAAGTATCAGACAAATCAAATGCAGCCCCATAGAACCTCACGCTCATTCTGAAACAAACACCATTACAGAGGCAATAGCAAATGAGTGTTTTAGAATTAGGACACCAGAAACTATTTGCCAGAGGTAAAATGGTTTGCAACAGACAAGAGAGATTTAAACACGAGTTTAAATTACTCACAGAGAAATCCCCAGACTCTGTGACCCTCCTTGTGTTGTCCAAAGATTAACACGGAGCTCAAATGAGAGCTGGTCTCAGCATATTCTTGTGCTATCAGAGTTTTTTATTGTATCCTTATTGGCATTCTGGCTTTTCTTCCCCTCCATTTATCTAAGGAAAAAAGTTTAGAAACGTTAAATAAGAAACATCTCAATTTCTAAATTGAAATTATAAACATATTCTTTCCACCCACAAAGAATCCACTGGAACTTCTCCTCGGCATATTTTGGCCAAGGTTTCTTTTTAGCTTGTACAAAGAGTACCAATGGAGGAAGGATCTGCTCTTCCTCACCAGCAGGCTGACATGTTTCACAAAGTGAAAGCTGCTTAGAAAGAACACACAAGTCAAACATTTTAGATCTCAGTCAGTATTGAGCTTTTTGTGCTCTTTTATTTGAGGTGAAAAATGTTTTAGGAAATAAATAAAAAAAAAAAGATTAAAAAATCGCCTGGATATCTATTCAGGAAACTTTTTGTCAGTGCTTGCTTTTAGGTGGGTCTCACATGGACCAGCCCAAGGCAGCACACTGGGACAAGGACACAGCCATGTCCCTCCTGTTTACTGTCCTCTACCAGAGCTCTGAACACCAGCCCAGCTCTGCTCCTAACGAGGGGCTACAGATCTTAGAGACTGATGCAGGGAGTCCCCCCAGCCCACCACCCAGAATGCCTTTGCCTTCCCATGGGAGAGGATTAAGACTGTTAGAAGGAGGCAATGAGTGGGAGTTTGAAAGGAAATTTCATGCTGTGAAAACTGGAGCTGCCCCGGAGAGAGGCCACTTGGGAGCATCCCCTGGGAGCAGTGGGAGCAGTGGATACCTTGCATAACTCACCCTGCGAGTGAAAGACTGTGGGCTTGCTCTGGCAGCGTAGTCCAGATATGTGGAGGGAGACATGGGGTTCTTGGGGCCACGTGTGTCTCTCTGGAGACGCAGGACTTTGGGATCTGACTGAGAGCAGAGGCCAAAGGAGGGGACATTGACAGCAGCCCAGTGCAGTTCCTGCAGCAGTGGTTGGGATATGAACCTGTTCAGGGCATTTATTCACAGCTGGTGCTATAAAATCAGCCTTCCAGCACATCCTTTCTACTCCCAGTCTGGTACTAGACACCATGGAGCAGGAGCAGATGTGTAACCTCCTGATGTTTGTTCCAGCTCTGATTTCATAGAGCTGGGAAGGGAGGATGTGTCAGAGGAAGGCTCCTCCTGTTATCCACACTCCAATGTGTGGGTTGGTACATCATCCATCAGCGCCTTGGGAAAGGAAGAGGAGCTTGCCGGAGATGTGCAACATTTGCTTTTGTATTTTAATTTCCTGTTCCATGTCATGCCTCTGTGTCTCTCATGGGATCACCAAGTGATTAGCCACCAACTCTGGTTGATGATCCCTTTAAAAGCAGTTTGCTGTGCTCCTGCAGAAAACCAGACAGTCTTTCAGGCAAAAGCAGCACATACAAAATATGATATATTTGCAAAAAAATGTGCCTTCCCCTCTTTGAAGTTGCCTGTAATTACATACCTAGGGAATAGTTTGATGTTTACATTTTCAAGTATGCGACTGCTTGTATTTAGCATAATATTTTTCATCCTTTTCCTTTCTTGTTGCACTTTTTGTGGTCATAAATTAAATTACATCATGTTACAAAAAGAATGAGGATTGAGAGCAAGTCACAGCAGCCCTAAAACAAGAGGCCAACAACCAGTAAGGCACTTTTAGGTGGTGGCAATGTCCCCTGAGCCTTCTGGAAGAGATGCCAGCTGGCTCACTCGAGCAGCTCCCATTCAGAAGAGAGTCTGGCTACTTCCCATGATGTCTAATGCCCAGAGGGATCCACTGCCTGGTCTGACATCACTTCTTGGGGAGGAAAACTGGCCAACTGCCACGGCCTCTCCCCCCTGCAGCCAGACCAAATGTCTCTTGCTCAATAAAGCTGGCTTTGGACCCTTGGGTTAAATTCTTCTCTCGGACTTAGGAGCATAAATTCTGAAAACCTTAGTTGGTTTCAAAGGAGATATTACAGATTTACACCAGTTTTCTTGTGATCAGAAGCCAAAGCGAAGCCTGGAGTACATAAAATAAATCCAGGCTTTTGGTCTAAATTTATAAGGTTCCTTTATAAAGCCTTCAAACAAGATTTATCCTCTGGTTAAAAATACATTTCAGTTGGCTTCATTCTTGTCAGCCATTGAACAACATCCTAAAAATCTTGTTTTGCCACTAACACAACACTCATTATTTATATATTTGTATACATGTAAACAGTACCTCAGAAATAATTTAAACTATAAATTTATTGTCTTCTTTAAAAAAAAATTGTGGCTTTCTGATTATCCTTGAATTCATTTATTGCTTTCACAAACATTCTCTAAAAAGCAGCTGTCTCTGCTTCCATACCTTGCATTTATCTTATTTATGGCAGAGTTGTCCATTGATGTTGGCCTCCTGCTGCCTTTGCTTGATCTTCTCACAGAAATGGACCATTCTTGAATTTGGAGGTGGTGATCTTAGAAAATGAGGCAAGGGAGTTGCTGGAAAAGAAAACACATTCTAAATGTTAAATGTTGCCTCAGAAAATCACATTATGGCTCTGCATCTGTCAAAGGTTTCCCGTCCTCCTCTCATTAAGTGAGGCACTTTAACCAAATTTTTCAACGCCATTCGTTATTTTCCAGACATCTGTCCTGAGCTCAGGTTCTGATTGACAGAAATGTTGAGCACTATTTATTGCAACAGAGATGACTAATTTGTAATTTGAACATTAAAAACTTTACTGTTTTAAACACCATGTTCAGAGCACCTCAGCAGCACACCTCCAAGTTAGAGGATACTTTTTGACTTTCATCTCTGTGTGCCTCAATTAAATGCCAACCCTTATCTCACAAGACTTTGGCAAGTTAAATTAATTAGTCATTGTGAAGCCCTCAGAGACAGTGGTGATAAATGAGACAGAAAAGTCTGAGGGAACTATTGCTCTTCTGAGACGGTTTGAACAGCAAGAAACAAATAAGACTGGTGCCACACACAGCACAGGAGGTGTGTCACAAGGTGCTGAACAGCTTTTTGGGAGAACTGTTCATCCTTGGCACTCAAAAAGGCAAGGGGCCTATGGAAAAAGTGCTGAGAGATTATGAAAAGCGTATGCATGAAGAATACAAGCACACCTGTGTAGAAAGTCTTAAATTTTGGCATTTTCCAATTTTTAATGATGATTTTGCAAACTTTGAGGTGTTTCTACACATAGTTATAACAGTGTATTTGATACCTCAGCAGAACAGGTGGTGACAGTAGAAAATTTTGTTATATGTCACAGCCCTTTAGTTTTTCTTTACTTTGTGACTCATATTTTCATTACTGTGCTCTTATAATTAACACTCAGAAGGTTTTTCACTAATGAAACTACAAGAGTGTCTCTGGTAGTATAAGAAATAGTCTCATTAGGAATAACACATTTCTTAGACACAATACTGAACTCAGTATATAGTTAATTATCTGTGTTTTTCTCTGAAATGAAATATATATCTTCAATGGTCTCTCATCCTGCATTTTACTCAGAGCTTTCACTATGTGCATATCTTGATTACTGAGAAAAAAAGATAATGTAAAACATCTATATTGCAAGTAAAAATACATATTTCCATTAATATAATGGAAAGATTTTCTACAGAATTATGGCACTGTAACCACTGCAACTTTGTCACATATTGTGTAATATTATTTTATTTTTTCAAGTTTAAAGCTTGGCTATAAGCCTAAGCTAGAAAATTTAAACATGAACACTCTCCCCTGTCACCTTTCAAAAAAATCAGATTTTCTAGTGCCAACTTTTAAAGTTCCAACTACACAAAGTTTTCTTCTTCCTAAGAGCTGGGACATGCCCTTCTGATCCAGTACTTGCCGTTCAGACAGCAAAGTCACAATCTTCTCTCCTATTCACTTCAAAGTGATTTAAAATTAATGAACTTCACAACTGAGAGTACAAGCCATTTGATAAAAATTTTGCTGTGGTTAAAACCCAGCAGAACCCATGGAGTCAGCATGGTTTTACAGCAGGCTGAGACTGAAACAAATGGGATGAGATAGTGCCCACATGCTGCTGGACCTTTGGTGCTTCTTAAGTCCACCGAAACATGTGTCTGACACTTCTCTGAGCTTGTTCCACAACCCAACTTCTCTGCTGGCCAGAAAACTGCCTCAAACTTATCTCTTGCCAGTTTACAAACAATTGGTTTTGTGCTGTCCCTTCCTCCTCTGCGATATTTACTTTGTGGATGTATTTTCCAAGAGTAATCGTACAAACTCCCAGCTTTCTTCTGTGGAGCCAAAGGAGTAAAACTGTTAAGCTGCCTCTCACAGAATAGACTTTATGTGTCTGTTCTTTTGGGAATGCCCTCTCTGCATTTCCCCTGTTCTAAATTCAACATATTGGTATGGATGTCCAGGACAGTAGTATAGTGAAAGTCTTTCAAGAACTTTCCATAGCAACACTGGTATTTCCCCTTTTCCAGCTGCAAAACACTTCATCTGCACTTTCTAACACTGTACTACCTAGTAAAAAGCAGGTTTTCCACAGCAATGGCATGTGAAGGTTTACAAGTATCCTAAATTTAACACGCCCACATCTTTTCCCTCATCTGCTGTTCCAGCAGAGAAGACTGGGACAGTACCTTGAAGCAAAACTTTTGGGAACACAAATGGTACGCAGTGAAACTCTGAACCAAACCTAAATTCTTCTCACCATAGTCGAAGCGACTCATTCTTTATTTCAAAAAGACCAGAAAAGAGGACATAAACACATAATCTATAGGAATATTCCCCTGAAAATCTATCCTTACTGCCTAGTAATGTCAAGAGCAAAGCTGTAGAAATGAGCTTACAGAAAGCCAGTGCTATTGCTGCCAACTGAACTGGAGGGGTAGGCAATGATGGGGATGGGAGCAGGATTCAGGCTCCATTGCTTCTGTTAAATTTTGGGATATCAAACCCACGGAGCACAGCCCCTCAGGCAGCCTGGCAATAGTCCAGCTCCCTGCTGCATCAGTCCCCCACCAGCACTGCCACCTGCCCTGCTGGCAGCAGCCCTGGGTGGGATCCTGGGTGAATTCCTTGTGTCTGAGGAGGCTGCAGGACTCTCTGCATCCCTTCTGGGTGACCTTGCCATCGCCACCAGAGGAAGTTTACACTTTTCTGTCATTTACACACTGAAAACCATTATTCGAAATTATGACAACTGTCAATTTTCACATAATTAAAGAGGGCTCAATGTAGCAGAAAAAAAGAATGTTTGCACTTGTGCTCGCTCATCTCTGCCCTCTCCTGAGAAGAGAATACTTGATTTGACCAGATTCTTTATGAGGAAAAAAGTGGTTCCCAGAGACAGCTGGAATCTGAACCTTCAAGTTTGAACATGACAGCATAAAAAATAATCCCTCATTAAAGACAATAAGTATCTGGTTGATGTGTCAGGTACTTCACAGTCTGAGATATTGTTAAAAATGTAATCAGCCATGGAGGTTTCAAGAGGAATCTGTGTATATGCCATGCTATAGTTGATGACAGAAATAAATCCTTTACATACAATGTCAAAGGCAGAATTCTTCAGCCTACACAGACACAATGAAAAGCAGGATGATCCCAGATGATATTTTTAAGTCTGTACCACTATTCAAGATTACACAATCATTCATTTGACTTAAGAATTAATGAGAGGTGCAGAGATGAGAAGACCAAAGAAAGAAATGAGGACTTCACAGATGCCCAGTTTACTAGAAATACCAAAATATTGTCTGAAAAGACCATACAAGTAAAAGAACCAGAGAACAGTGAATTTAGTGAAATATTTGACTGTTTTTTTCAAGCCTTCTATGTCTCTTCTAAGAGTTGTGTGAAACAATTTTCCTTTGTGGGGACTTTTAACAATTTTTAGCAAATTATTACAATTCTTTTTATTCCTGATAAAAACTACATATCTTGTGGGCAGTAAGGGCACAATCCTGTCTTAGGGAGAGAATTTTAAATGTTCACACATTTCTTCTATGCAAAAACCCCCAAAACCAAAACACCTTTGCAAAAACATTTTGTTGCTGTCAACAGGTTTTAGTGATTTTTAAGTCAGTGATGATTTTGCAGAAGTACTTTTTAGTTTGGTCACTCATGTCACTGTCAGGGAGTGATGGGCAGCTGTGGAAGCTGCTGAGCATTGGCTGGGCACTGACACGTGATCCTGGACTGGCCATTTGATGTGGGGGGTCCCTTGGCACCCCAGGAACACACACTGCTTGCCTCACTCCCACGGGTGCAGAAGCAGGTTTTGCTGGTGTGTTACAGTCAGAGGGAGGGTTTGGTTTTTTATCTTGATCCACCCACAGCAGTCAAGTGCAGGGCTGCCAACTGATACCCCAGACTGCACCGATCCCATGCTCGTGTACCATAATATCCCTTCTTTATTTCCCACCTTTTCAACACTCACTTCCTCTGCCCTGGTCTCCTCCACAACACCCACCCAATTACTTTTTTCCCCATTGCTCCCAGTTTTGCTACATCCATCTTAAATTTGTCAGTTCTGACTCCCTTTCCAATGTCTTTTGTGGTCTCAGTGCTGCAGTTACCTTGCAGTGCCTTGCAAGATGTTACTCCCCCAAAGGTCTCCAGAACACCTCCCCAGTTATCTGCAGAGTTGGGCCTTCTGTTCCATTTCTCACTAAACTCCCCCTTAACCACCTGTGAAGCCCAGCCATCCTGCCTGGTGCTGGCTGGAACTTTAGTCATTTTCTCACATTCTTATCAATCATGTTCAGCACTTTCTCCTGTAATGTCCAGTAATTTTCCACATCCCATTCCCTTACCTCACCTCAGGCCAAGGCTTAGTCAGTGACTTACTTTTTTGATCTAATGTTGATACCCCAAAATAGGTTTTCCATCTTTCTTTTTCCCATCCTTCACTCAATCCAGATGGATCCTCTTCAGTTTTCCTAATTTTCAAATCCCACTCCATTATTTACATATAAGATTCTTCCTTACTTCCCCCTGCTCAGCTATTCCACTTGTACCATGGATTAAGGACATTACAGCATGAATACTTCTTTCTCTTTACCTCCCCCTATCAGTCTGCTATAATCTGAAGACAGTTGCTGGCCTGAAAGAATTTTAGTTAACCACAGAAAGACTTCAGCAAAGAGAGGAGTCTTGCTGTCAGACAGGAGGAAGTGCTTACCTGGAGAACAGTGGTGTAGCTCTAGTTCGTCCTAGAGCCCCTACTGACTGTTCTTGAGTACAGAAGTAGAGCCTCTGAGGCAGGGGAACAGATAGTATTGGTTTAAGATTAAAATTCAGGTGTCCTTCACCTGAAAGCACTTTGAAACCCCCATTTTCCCCCGTAAATTCCTAAAATTCATATCTCTTTGAAGGATTTCAAGGTAGGAATCAAAAAATGGGTGTATCCAAAATAACTTGAATCTCTAAAGATTCTGTTAATAACCATGAAGTACTACAGACATATTCTCCTGCCCTCCCAGCCCAGTGCAGTCCTGAGGTACAGCACTCTGCAGTACAGCCTTTGGTCACTTCACATTCCCTGTCTGCTCAGAGCTCCATCCAACCAGTGCTGCAAGTCTGTGCCATGCTGGGTGGAACACAGCACCCCAGCAGCAAGGAGAGGATCTGCAGAGGAGGAGGAGGCAACACAATGTGCTTGGAAGTAAATGTCATACCCATGGAACTACTTGGGTAATTAAAGTGAGCAGGGAAGCTGAAGCGATAATAAAGGCATCAGGATGACTCCAGTGAATTTGAGATTGTTATATTGTGTTAGGATCTGTCTTGTAATTTTCTCCTTTTCAGTGCTCCCTCTCAAATTTATCCGGTATAACAAAGATTGGAGAAATTAATTATGCAGATTTCATTTATTTCTTTTGGCTATAAGCACACATCTTGAAAGAAACAAATTGTAACTTTTGGGTGGTTTGTAAAGTTTGTAAAGTTGATGATTCAGAACTTTCTGTTGGTTTCCTACAACTTAAATCTCAACTGTGTTTCTTATGCAACCATAGATGTAATTTCTCCACCTAAATATTCTTTTCTTTAAGAACATTTATTTATTCTATTCTTTTTTTAACAACCAGTGTATTTTCTTCCATTAGGTATGGATTTACCACTGCAGCATGTACTTCTTTGTGTCATGTCAAAGTGGAGCAGCCATGAGATGGTTCTACCTCTTATTCAGATGAGGCTGCATCCATCTTGTCATTAATTATCCAGAGCTACAAGAACATCCCCCTTTTAACTGCAGTGTTAAATTTTGTCATATTCTGAACAAAAATGCATTAGAACCCCCACGCTAAATACGAAGTAATGCTGTTCTCTCTTAAATGTGCCTGGAATTTCACTACCATCAACTTTCTATAAATTAAAACCTCTTATTACTCTCCTTTATTTACATTATGCTGGGTGATAAAATTGGAATTGGAAAAAAAGAATAATATAAATGTTATCATCTTATCTTCAGATTCACCAGCTCAAATCTGCCTCTCAGTTCTCTCAGCCTGCACAAGAGAGCCTGGCTGGTACAGTAAGGGAAATCTCCTGAATAGGATGGCTTGGATGTGAACAAATCCAGAGGCACCTAAGGCTTTAAAACTTCCTGACAGCACAGTGTTCTGAGACACCTTTCATGGGGGTAACCACTGTCTGGTGATGGGGGTGGTTTCAGCTTTGCCTGCAGCAATCCCGTTTCTTCTCTGAAGTCAGCTAAAAGCCAGATTGGGAAACTCCAAAGCAATGGTTCATTGGGAGGCGGGAAAACTGACATTGGCATGGAGTTCTGGGCCTTGGATGAAACAAACTGCCACCAGAGGTTCTAACGGCCTGGAAGCTTTGATGTAGCTGGAGCAGGGATCCTTTGTTTTCCGTTTGTAAAAAGCTCCCCAGTGGAGTTTTTGTTTGGGTTGTTAAAATCTGTTTAACTCAAAGAGCTGACAATAAGCACTTGGGAGCAAACCCATCTCTTTGAAAGCCTTTTTGCTGTTCAGCTGCATTGGCCAGCCCTGCCAATTTATAGCTCTGTTACCTCTCATGGCTCCGAAGGCTGCTTAAGCAAACCATTAAGTTTTGCTGAACACTCTGAGCACCAGAGTGGCAAAATGTGCACTTTCTCTACAGCCTAGAAGACACCCAGAACAAAAACATTTTTTACAGTCACTGTTCCCCATGCTATGGCCTTAGGCAGCTTGAGGTTTCTGGTTTTAGTAGTCAAGGGCAACCTGTGCTTAGCAAGGACTTAATTTCAGATGTATCAAAGCCCTGAACGAAGAGTAGAGCAAGTATAGCAAGTATTAAGGACAGGTGGTGTTTTACACTTAATGTTCCTGAGTAAGGCCACCTCTGCTCAATGCCTAGCACAGATCACTGACCAAGGTCGTTCCACCCACAGCAACTGATTTGACAAGTGTTACTCATTATTTCCAAAGTGAACTCATGAGGTCCCTGCCTCATGCTTGCAGCCAGTGCAGCTGCCTCTTTCTTTTGCCGGGGCCTAAATGATGGGCACAGATGACTGGGTCACCACTGGCTGCATGTTGTGCCTTTAATCCTGAAGTAGGAGAAAGGTTTAAATGCAGCAGAGCAGGTAGAGAATATGTGTCAGATAAAGTGGTCCCTGCAATCCAGGTGACTGTGGTGGGACACCTGCACGTCATGTCAGCTGTCAAATTGGGCACCTCCAGCTTAGGATCCAACCTACAAGCACATGCCTGTGCCATCCCATTCCTACCTAAGGAAGCCTCATAGAATAAGATCTGGCATGTCTGTACAAGCAGAAAAACATCTGCTCCCAGGTGGATGCCACAGTGTGCATTACCAAAGCTTATTAGATTGAAGTGGTCCATAGTTGTGGTATGTTCAACGTAACAACACTAACAATACAGAAGTAAATGATGGTCTTAAAAGTTTACTGTTCTGTTCTGAAAAGTCTTCTGGGGAACTGGTGAAATTTTGGCCACTGTGAAACCAAAACTTCTGAAAGATTAAGCTCTGTGAGAGCACCTGATTTTACAAGAGAAAACACATTTGGAAGAAAGGAAGCCAAACTTCGACAAGTTTTTCAACCACCTCTAAACAACACTTGATAAATTCAATCTCTGCTAGATTTTAGACTGTGTTTTTCTTTCAGCCTGAGGCATCTAGAATAGTACCACTTCAGCCTGGCCTTACAGCCTCTCCTCCACACTCTTCCCTGCTCCAATTTACTCAGGTTGCCATGGCTAGGAAAAAATGGGCACAGTATAAAGGATAAACATCTCCTACTTGCTTTGCTACTAGGGCCACTTTTCCCCCTAGAAACAGCAACAGAAAGAAGGGATTGAAAGTGAACTTTCTATGCTGTAATTCTCTGTGTGAACGAGCAAAAGGGCCCTTTGAGTTTGCCTGTGCTCAAGTTCCCGTTCAGATTTGTAAGCACAGCCAACTGCTTTTACTCTCCTGACAGTTAAAGAACCTATTCCCACTGCAGAAGGCACTGGATGGAAAGTCACTACATAGCAGTTGTTTGAAAAAGAAACAAAGAAGGAATTTTGCTTAATAATTTTATACTGCCTTTATCTACCAAGAATGGCAGCACTTTTTAGAACATTTGGAGAAGGCAGGAGGTGTTTTGTGGGAAGTAGTAATGAAAAATTCATGAAGGATTAAAAATAGTTGAATTTTTTGGGTTTAATTCAGAATCTCTTTATATTTCCCTTAGTTTCCTTCCCTATTTTTATTGAATATAAACAAAGAACTTGTTCTAAAAAAGTTAGATGAATGGGAATGAACTAGAGTGAAATAAGAAATAAATCCAATAATTTCTGAAGTAGGTGGTTAAACTCTAGACCCTCTATCTGTACCCAAGTGTCAAAGTGGTGTGATTTGTTCTGGTGTTCCACCATCCACAGATTTATCCACAGTTGCAAGGAATTTGTAGGTGACAAATTCCCTGACAATCTGTCTATTTTCATTTTTCACCTGAGGAATGATGGCCTGAGACATTGTAGTTACATTTAGCTTTATCCAAGCCTTTCACCGAGCCTACACGCCTTCTCTTTCACACTGCTTGAATAAAGTGTTCCTATAACACAGGGCTGTGGAGACTATAGGAAAAGGGATAGAGAAAATGCAAGAACAGAGATAATTGGTGTTATTCTGAATCATATTATCTGGAACAGCTCTTCAACTGTAGCCCACTAGATGATACCAAGAGGAGTACTTAAAGTGCCATTCTCTAGTGCAGGAACCTTAACATGCTCTTACAATTATTCCTCCCAATTTACCCAGACATTTCCAAGCCTTCAAAAACACTGCACAAATGAGGCAGAAAGGGAATAGAGAAAATACTGCCACTCCTTGAAGGCATGAAAAGCCCCTGCAAGAAGACTGCCAAGCCATGCTGAGCCAGGTTTCCATGATGCCAGAGTACAGGGTGACAGGAAGATGTTGGAGAGGAAATTTCCAAACTGATACCTCTTTCTATGACTGTACCTGGGCTTCTGCCTCATGCCCACTGTGGTTAGGTCTCAGAGGAGGGAAGCAAATTTGCCATCTTCTTTCTAATTTTCTTCTATTCATAACAAGTTGTATTTGGTCACAGTGACCCAAACAAAACCTAGGTATTTGGTAGTTTCCTATAAAGTGAAGTCGAAAGACCACCTTCACTTACTAGTTCCCTGGTAACATGTTCAAGGATCTTTGCAGAAAGCTATAAAAAAAAGAAAAAAGAACCCTGAGTTAGGTTACTCTTTCAACCTCTAAATTTCAGAAAGGTTCCAGGGTTAATATTATTTTTGCCTGTTTTCTTTTTCTCACTAAAAATACGATGAGCAGAAAGATGTTGCCATGGTGAGATTTTATAACGTACTTAAAGGCCCTTGTTACAGTTATGTACCACAGAGCCACCTTCACTTACGTGTGAATTGTAAAGACACGTGAAAAATCACCCCAAAGAAGTAGAGAGTCTACTGTCTCAGATGTTCACAATACTCAATTAAAGCACAGATGTCACAAATACTTTAGCAGCCACTCTGTTATTTGGAGACCTCTGCATTTACAACCAGAAAGAGGGAAAATGGTTGAACCAAATCAATACACCTTACACCTAAATTGTCATCATTATCTGAAGTCCAGCTTTGTAGTAAACTGCATTAGGGATTACAAACGAAAACTAACACAGAGCTCTTGGAATCCAAGTTATCCAATCCTACACCAAGTGCTCGAGGACATTTTTGCGTGGACCCATTGAAATGCCCTGGGTTTGCTTTGAGCGCTATTTTGCCACAGCAAAAGGCAGAGCTCTGAGGAATAACTGAGTCATAGAATCATGGATCCCTCTCTCAGGAAGGCAGTAGCCTGGGGGCCAGGGCTGCACTTGAGCTAAGTCTGTGCTGCTCTGGAAATAGTAGGCTCTGGAGCAGACACGGCACACCAGGCTCTGCCTCCTGTCCATTTGACTTTCGTACTGGAGCAAACCTGTGGGCACCGTGCCCAGGCACTGCTGGTGGCTTCCTTGTTCTCTTGGCAGGCTCAACCATTTCCCTCGAGTCTGAACTTGAAGGCTCAGTGCCTGTATATCTTTTATGTCTGAGAAAATTCTGGGGCTCATCTCAAACAGGTAACATGGGCTTGTGCCCTGGAATTTCTCCAAGAACTTTAGAGCACTTAAACCTCTGGCAAACCTGTCCATATTGCTGCTTTTCTGGGATAGAACTGAACAGCTCCCACTAGAGAGGATAAACTTTAATTAACATCTTTTTTAAACAAGCATTTTAAACAGACTCAGTAAGGCTTTCTTACTAGCCCCAGAAAGAAATATAACCCATCCTGAGCTTATCATGAGCTAAATTACAATGTCACACCATTCTGAGTCCAGTTGGGAAAGGGGAAGAAAAGATCAAAATAGTCTTTTCAGAGCTGGATACAGTTAAAGTTAGAAGAAGGGTGTGCAATTGCTTGTTATGTGAATGCTACTGTGGCAGTGCTATTGGAAAGAATTAACTCTGAATTTCTAAAGTAGTGCCTCTTCTAAGGTTATGGACTCAGTTGCGTGTCCACGTGAGCAGGGACAGCAGCAGAGGGCAGCAGTTCTTGCACAGGGTCCCTTCACTTTGGATGTTGCAAAGGCTTGAGAGAAAGGAGTCATAGTGATTCCCTTCCTTTGACCAGTGCTAACTCTTGGCTCCACATAGTCCTTGTGAGGCAGCCAGCTCAAAATGGCCAAGGACTGAGGAAAAACCCTGCAGTAACCTGCAGCCATTCACTGACAGAATTGGGGCCTTCCAAAGCTCCAGCAGAATTATGGGGATTTACACAGAATTTGTGGATGATGTGTGGTGGCCTCCTGTGTCAAACTAAAATCACACATCCAATATATTGTTATCTACTTAGTGATATATCATATTGTATATATAGTCTGGAATTTACTCAGATTTCAGAATGTTTCATCGATTTTAGAAACCAGAATTTCAAGTGTAAGCAGTGCTCTACTGCTTTGGAAAAAGGTGCTAAACAGACTTACAGGACCAACCCAAAACTTCAGCACTTTGCTGATAACATTTCTAAGGTTGCTGTATTTTAGAGTTCTGAAATAGTTAAATTAAAAGAAAAAAATCAAATCACTGGTTACAGTTGCTTTCAATACTTATGAATCATTTAGTTCAAAAGCAGGTACTCAGTTAATGACTGTATGGGATATACCTCCTGTGAAGACAAACCTAAACACCAATTATTGCTAATAAGAGGTGTAGTATAGTAAGGTTAAATATTCACCAAAGGCTTACAAGCAGGGGTAAATACTCCTGGCTGCCTGTGATAAATCTGGTTTCAGTCTGAAAGCGATAGGGATTGTTCTGTTACTGCAGCCCAGTGACATGAGACAAAAATGTGCTCAGAAGTTAATAGCTAAAAAGAACAAAACTATAATTTTAGAGGTAGGGATTGTTTTACTTGTATATGCTGACAGATACAGTAGAGTCATCATACATGAGTGCAACCATCCATACACAGACAGCTACTGCTACAGCTACACCCACAGGGGATGTGGCTTTGCTGCTGCAGTTCCCTGGTATTCCCATGCAACAGGAGTGCTTCCTTGTTTTGGTAAAACTTTGGATTCTACTCAATATTTAGCATTTGGAATCTGGGCAATTACAAAATATTTTTATAACCATGCACTATAGCCTTTGACCTTCCTTCTGCTGGAATCAGTGAGACAACTTGTGTGGGCCAGTCCTAAGAGGTCCTGAGAGTCATAAGAGATCAGATCAAATTCTACTGCCAGGCAAATATAAAGTGTTGGATTTAATAACAATCTTCATCTGACATAAATGAGAGAGCCAAATGTACCTAGGAAAATGAGAGTTACAAATCCTTTTAGTTTTCAGAAGATATGCATATACCATTAAGGAACCCCAAATATGTTTGGAAATATTGTCAGGACATCCCCAGTCTGAGACACAACTTTTATCTTCTGTCTGTTTACTGATGATAATGGAGGGGCAATCATTTGTGCACAGTGAGTGAAAGACATTACCTATAGCAGATATGTACAGCAATTATTTGTTAAAAATTCCACATATCCCAATAGATTCTTCTGAGCATTTAGTATAGAAATGTAGCATAAAAATTTTGAGAAGTAAAGGAGTTTCATAACAAACCCAAGTCAAGAGTACTGTCTGATAACATGCAGAGAGATCACAATAGGAAGAATAGCAATATCACTTCCCTTAATTGTCCTGATTCACCCAAATCCACTCCAATTCTGAATTAAAAAAAAAAATAAATAAGGAAACGTGGCTTATAGTTGTGCATTGTTGAGTAATATTTTCAGATTCAAACACCATTTAACCCCTCCTGATTATCTGCAACCCTTCCTGACTATCTGCAACGTATGTTTGGTCTGAATAAGTCAATGTTATAGCAAAACCAATAGAAAATTGGATTATGTATTTTGAAAGTAGCAGAAAAATATTTTAAAAATTCTATCTGAACTCATAAATGCCAACTAACAAGAAGCAGAAAACACAGATGAATACATTTAAAAAAAAAGAAAGATAAAGAGACAACAGTGGTTATGTTGAAGAAAACGATGCTCAGCAGAGTAGGAAGTTTTCAAAAGTTCAAAACTTTGTATTTCTTTGCAAAATATGTATAAGCTGTAACAGCTCCTTCCTAGGTACACACAGCTGTATTTGAAGTACTAAACCAAGGACACTTTGGAGTTATGAGAGAATAGAAGCTGAACAGATCTTCTAAAGTGTGAGCTGACTTATTTTATTGATGGCCATGAGTTTCAGAAATGGCTGCATTGATTTTTTATTTTCCCAAATTTTTAAAATAAGTGACTTTTGAAAGGGAACCTTCCCTATAGCAGCAGAGTTCAGCAGTTCTAGTAGGCTGAGAGAGGGTCAATCACTCTGCTGTTACAGCCCAGGCTGTGCTGTGGTGGCTCAGACCAATGCCCAGTGCTGCTGCTGGCACCACCACCAGCCCTCACAGCCAGCTGAGATCTGCACAGTGTGAGACTAAAACAGCCCCTGGCTCTCAGTTACAAACTACCCTCAAAATATGCCCTTCGTGCTCTGAGGTATTGGGAAAGTCAATTATGGGTTGGGATTTAAATAGTCTCTAATTTTAGTCTTAATTTCCAGCTTCCTACATAATCCCTCTAACACGTACTTGACAATGTATCTTCATCTAACTGGCTGTGCATGCAGCTCCTTGGGAAGAGAAAGTGTGGCACAACCAGCAAAAGACGAAAGGACACCTCTCTCTGTTGTGCTCAACAGACCCTGTTTCTCGCTCATGCCCTCAGTCCTTCTGGAGGAGAGATGAACGTGATACCCCTTTGTTTGTTCCAGATCAGAATCACAGAATCACAGAATGGTGTGGGTTGGAAGGGATCTCTGGAGATCATCCAGTCCCACCCCTCTGCCAAGGCAGGATCACCCAGAGCAGGTTACACAGGAACACATCTAGGTGGATTTTTCATGTCTCCAGGGAGGGACACTCCATGCCCTCCCTGGACAGCCTGTTCTGGTGCTTTGTCACCCCCCATGGAAAGAAGTTCTTCCATACAAGACCCTTACCAACACGCTGCCTATGAAAGCCTTTCCTTCTGCTCTGTATGTCCCTTTTTATGTCCTTTAATGACCCTTTTTCCTCTGTTGTGGAAGAACAGCACCCATACAAGGACATGAAGACAAGAAATGGCCTTGTGGAAATTATAATAGCAAAAAGGGAATATAAATATGTCCCCCACTGCAAAATACAAATCATACTTTGTTTACTATACTGTTGTTTTAAACCAATAACCTTTTTCAAATAGCCTAGTGAAGTAACCGCACACATACATGCATTCAAACAAATGCAGAAACAGACAGAAAAGAGGAACACAATATGTATAAAGAAATAAACCACTATTTTGTGCATTCATTTCTTTCAATTGCTTAGACTAAATGGAAAGCATGAGAGCCAGCACATTATATCCCAGTATTTATGGGTGCACTATCTATTCTCACTGTGACGTACATGAACATTTCTGTACTCACAATTTCTACACATATGCATTAGATATGTGCCCTATTTTTATCCTGTCGTACAAGCAAAGGAAAAGATAAACACGGAGCCATTTCCCTGACAAACAAAACAGCGAAGACAAGCCCATTATCTCTGCGGCCACCCATCCATCTCGAGCTCTATTTGGCATAAATGGCAATGGCTTTCAATATTGCCTTTTTTTCCCCCGTGTTTTAGCAATTTTAAAGTATTTTTACAAGTGGAAGAGCGGCACTGTTTCCCCTGGTTTCCATGGCTGCGGTCTGTGCGGTTGCCGTGGGGACGCGGGGGGTGCGTGGGGGGGCTCCCGGCCCCCGCGGGGGGGGGGGGGGGGGGGGGGACCCCGTGGTCTGGCACTTGGGAAGGGCGAGAAGTTTAATTGAAAATTAAGTGGGTGCTGCTTTTGAAGTGAGTTACGTGCGAGCGGCTTAATTTTGCAGGAGCGCAGGAGTTCCGGCTGCAGGGAGCGGGAGGCACGGGGGGAGCAATGAAGCGCTGTGATGATTCAGTGCCGGTGCAGGTTCTGTGGTGAAAGCCTTGCCCGTTCCTGTAGTAGTGCTTGAAATAAGGACCACAATGGGATGCTGCTCCCAGAACCGGGCAAGTGAGCAAAAGCAAGTTGAAAAGCATCTCAAAAAGCAGTACCAGCAGAGCGTAGGTTGCACTGCAGCAGCCCTGGGAGACAAAAAGGCTGTGGCACGTGTTCTGCCACTTCTGCAGAACTCACTGGATCAATCTGCAAGACCAGGCTCCCTCTGAGATGACCCCCGAGAAGTACAATTTTGTACAATGCACTAAACATTTGGTACCTTCAAGAAATTTCCTCTTATCAAACAGCTGCATAGAGAATCACGTGATTCTTACTTTGCCCCAAGGTTTCTCTGTGTGCAGTTCCATTTCTTCCACTAAGTTTTAGTGGATAGTAAACTGTAGCTGGATGGCAAACTCTGGGGGAAGACATTACAAAATCAAATGCAACGAGCCTTCAGAATGGCTTGGGACTCCTAATTGCCCCAACAATGCTTCTTCTGGCATCAGGATAAGCAATAACGACAGATTGGAAATGCTTTTGAGCAGAGCAAGGTAAAATAACTGCTGCAAAGGAAATGGATAACGAATGCCGCACTAATAGAGGGTATCTCAGCTGCCCCTTATTGTGAAAAAAAATTATCATACAATTTTTCATTCTTACCCAAATGGACTGATTCAAATAAGAATTTGCATTGGCTGACAACAGTCAGTATTTATGTCTCCAGTTTCCTTTTCAGGTGCCCCTGAGTAAATTGGATAGATAATTTAACTCTTACTAAGAGTTATAAAGAAATTCCATGAAATCATTGTAAGACATTATCAATCAGGATTTTGCCAGCCTTCCAGCCCCCTCCTCACCCTGAATACTGCTGCATGCAGTTGGAGAAACATTAGAATACTTATTTATTTTTTTAGTTCTTGCAACCACCTCTCTAGTGAAATTTCTGGCATCTTCTCGCTAATTTTGTCATTTCCACTTTGAATGCAAACTGCTCACTAGGTGGTTTCCAAAACACACAAAAAGACTGTCCCTATTTGTGCAACTTGCAAGACAGATCATTTAATCAATTTTAGAGGAATTAACAC
This sequence comes from Neopelma chrysocephalum, assembly GCF_003984885.1. Classification (NCBI taxonomy): domain Eukaryota; kingdom Metazoa; phylum Chordata; class Aves; order Passeriformes; family Pipridae; genus Neopelma; species Neopelma chrysocephalum. The sequence continues at coordinate 1,261,163 of NW_020897724.1, forward strand.
TGGACAGTTTATGCACAGTTTGGGTTTAATGTAATCCAGCATGAAATAAGAGTCAAATTAATTCCTTATCAATAGAAACACCAGTACTACCATCGTATCTGTGTTTCTAAAGTTGGAGCTTTGTTCTTTTTATAGCTCATATTTTGGCTTTGACAACCCCAGTTCTTGGAGCAATATTGCAGATGTCCTTTGTGCAACATGACCAGCCTCAAGCTCTTGCATTGCCTTTGGCAATCAACAGTGAAATAAATATATACATGTGACTCAGTATTGTAACAGTGACTGGTGTGCTAACCTCACTCATTCTTTCTGTCTGTCTGTCGTTGTTATTTCTAGGGCACCACACTATCTGAATGCTAAAAATTGTCCTTGCCAGGAGCCGAACCCACACATGCTCAGTTTCTGAAGGAGCAGTGTAATTTCTGGCACCAGAACGCCAGTTCTAATTATGGAAGAACGAATCTCTTTAGATAAAATATTTGACCAGCATGGTAACCCCACACTTGAAGTGGCCTTTAGCCAAAAACTTGGTTGCAGTCTTCAAATTCTGGTAGTTGATCCAAATTTTTTATTTTTCCTCCCACCCCCATAACTCATTTTTCCATTTTAGGATCAGGGACGGGACCTAAAATACCATCAAATACACATTTCTGAAAATGGTCTGAAACCAAGAAATATGGGATATCTGAGGATTAGTGGGCTGCAACCCAGATCCTCTAAATTTTACATAACACTCCATAAAGCTGAGTACTTCTCTGGACATTTTTTAGATCCTCACATTAGTATTTCTTAGGAATATGCTCAGAAGCCTAACTGAGAATAGCAGCTACAGGAAAATAAAGCAAATACCCTGTTTGGCAATAAAAATAATTGATACTTTATTTAGCATAGTCCCCTAGGTTCGGATATGTTCATATTTTGATGGTAATGGAAACATGAATGGAAAATGGGCAGAGGCTTGTGCTCTTATAATTTTAGTGTGCTTTAAAAACAGTTATGTGTGTGTCATTACAGAGGAGAATGACTTGGCTTCACAGACCTTGTATTGCAGGGTTAACAAATTAAAGATTTTATGTGTTATAACATTTCTGGAGAAACAGACATTGTAAGTCATTTGAAGGAAAACTTGTCATTGTGTTTACAATTTGAAACCACTGACAACATTAAATACCCAGCCTGGCTGAAGGTATGGGCTCTTTCCCTAGATAACAGAGAGAAATGGAAGCCTTAAAACTCTGATTGCGACCTGCAGCCTTTTTTACAGCATATATACCAGATATCTTAAATGATTGCTTTGAAACCAACCCAAATTTTAACCTGGGTTGCAGTTGTTGGTATTTTGTAACCCTCCACACAAGGTCCTGCCAGTATGTTACAATGGCAGCAGCAAAACCACTTAAGGAACCATAGTTACTATGTTCTGATAACATTTGTGAGAGTGAACAGGGAAATTTTTAGTTAATGATGCAGACAAGTATAGCCTATGGGAAGAAAATTCAAATTTTGAGGTCAGGGCTAATAAACATGCAGATGTGAATATAAGAGGTGGAAAAGGAGCTTTTCTATACACATCACAACGTATTGCCTGAAAATGGACTGAATTTTGAGAGAAATTGGCTTCCTGGGTGATTAGGAATGCAATCTTTGCATGAAACCCACAGTGTTGTATTGCTATTGCACTGATGAAGTGCCTGTGTATTACTTGATATGGGCTGAAATAAGTCCTACCTTCTTTACACATCTGCAGGAATTATCTATCCACAGCCTCAGTTCACCACTTCACAGGTTTGCTCTTTCCTGAATTTGCCACAAGACCAAGTCCCAGGGAAGCAGATGGGGTGACTTGTGCTGGTGCAGAGGGCTTTGCTTGAAGGTCCCAGGAGGAGAATTACAATAGACATAATTTACCTCCTTTTTTCACCTTCCTAATTGTTTTTTACCTTCATAAGTTGCCTTCTTTTCTCTCAATTATATATGGGAAACCTCCTAGAAATTAACAGAAACATTTTCCAATTTAAATGAGTAAGAATAACCAAAATAAAAAAACCCCAAAACATTGCCAGTCAACAGTGAATGAGGTGAGTCTTCAAGAAGGACTCTGAATCCCTGAGGGCCAGGTTTGGCATCACGACCCACCCTGGAGGGAATGTTACCAGCTGGCACATCAGAGGAAACTGAAAGGGATAACAAAATATTCATGGCACTAAATATAAATATCACTCATACTGGCATTCAACTACATCAGACATGCTTATTTGTATAAAGGTCTGAATACTTAATATTTCCTTATCATGGAAATAAAATACATTTCACCATTATATCAAATAATATGTACAACAACTCCAAACCCACTGGTCACAAGAATGGAATTAAAATCCCTTGTGTTTACAGATTAGTGTAAATATTATGCTAAATTTTACGTTGCTGTGATCAGTAATGGAAAATATATAGAAATGAAACATATTTATCAGTTCGGATACATGCAAACACGACACTGGGCAGAGCTTGGAAGTCCGGATGCTCCAGGAAGAGCAGCTGAGCTACATCAGCCAGGACTATCCCACTTTAGGCAAAGCTACCCATCAGATGCAGCAGCTCGTGCAAATGTTCCATTTCCAAAGTGGCTGCATAGATGGTAAAATGAAAATCAACATGAAACAATTACAGCATTAAAAAATATAAATTATTCACAGGTCCCATTCTCTTAACCATGGTTATAAGGCAATCTGTGAAATAATGAGTAGTAAGGGAGCCAATATTTTTTTCAGCAGGGAAGCAATTGCTCCATGTGGCTCTGAGTCCCTTCCAGCACTTTTACTCCACATATTTAAAATTTATTTTTTTTTCTAAAAAACTGTGTAGCTTCCCCTGTTCTTCAGCACTGGAGACTGCATGAGTAATGAAATCATTGCTGATGGAACAGCCTCAGCTATTACTTCATTAATAGAAATCTGCCAATATTATTCTCTACTTGCATGTCCATTACATGAATGAGAAGAAGAAAGTCTTCCAACTTTCTCTTTCTAAAATTTTAGTTTCAATTTGCCTAAATTTAGTATAAATGCGACAGATATTTTAATTACTGACAATCTTGAAATTGGAGTCAAGGAAAGATATAGAAGGGTGAGATGGTCAGAGAAAGGTAGAAAGAAAGATACATTCACTCAAATCTTACTGAAGGGGAAAAAAAAGAGATCAACGACATTACTAAGCAAGTGTTTAAATGAGAAGACATGAAGTGAACACTGTTCTTCTGGTGAAATAATGATCCATTTTCCAGTTCATACACAAGTTTTTGAAATAACAGTAAGAAACGTAAAAAAATGAAGGATTCATTAACAGAGAGAGTTTGAAGGTTCTGACGTTATCAGATATTTAATGGAGCAGTCTCCCAAACTTCCCAAAGCTATGAGTGAGATGTGGCAGCCCAGTATTCCTGGGTAGCATCCTTTGTAACTTTTGCACTTAAACACTGAAATTGTCAGTTAGGACACTAAATGGAAACAGCTGTTTGTTTTCCATGTATTAATAACCATTCCTGTGGATTCCATAACCACATTCTGTCTCACTCTTCCACACAGAAGACTACCTCCCTTGTAAAGAATTACACTGTGTTTTACAAACAAAAACCCCACTTGGGCATGGAAAGGGAAGAAAAATGAATGTTTTTACCACAGCAAGACTTTTTTTTTTCCTGAAAGCATCAAAAATCTCTTAGAATTAGCCACACATCTGGTGCTGACACACCAGGTTAGAAGAGACTGCTAAAAGGAGCTGGCTGGAGTTCCAATGAACAATGAGCAGACAAGGGGTTGACAGAAGACAGAAGGTGACTTCCTGAGCTGCATCTCTCGAGATGCCACCACAGCAGCTGTGGATGTAACGAGGTGAGAGCCTGAGCAGCAGCTGGAAGAGTCATTCCAGCCCTGGCAGCCTCGGGAGGGAGGAGGCAGCAGCAGCTGGCAGGGCTTTGGTGGAGCCTGGACAGCAGCAACCCCCGGCTCTGGGGTCACTGCTCTGCAGGGAGATCCACGGGGAACACCAAGCAAGGGAGGGAATGGGAAGTTGAGAAGACTGGGAGCTAAATCTTCGGGGCAATTAGTGTGTTATAGACTGGTTATTGTGAAAGGAAAATTCGTGTGGTGGAAGGGAAGGAAAAAGAAAGTAAAGTACCAAATGTCAGCGGTCAGACTGTCTGGCTTCAGCACTGCTGGAAGCAGCTCTGGGTGATTTGCCTGCGGTAGGAGGAAGGCCAGGCCTTCAGCTGGCTCTGTGTGGCATTCCCACCCACCCTGACTTTATAGGATTGCTCTTCTCCCAGTGGCAATGTCACAGGTCTTCTCTCAAATGTACACTTTACAAAAATAAGCACGAGCCCAATAGTTCATAATTGATTACAATTCCATTAGGAAACAGCAATATCTGCAAGTCTTACATAATCTAAAGACTAATCAATTCTAAGTATATTAATACTTTTAACACTTCCAAATTCTGAGTTAAATGCTTTACAAATTATGAAATCCTCATTTAATTCCTTTAATAAATCTTGTTTACAGATTACTGTGAAAATCAGTGAAAACTAATTCACTTTGACTCTTCTGTGTGCAGTGCTGACAAAAATAGAACAAATTTCTTTTTACTATGGTCTGGAAAGTGGAGAAAAAAGCTTTAATTGAATATAATCACAATATGCTAGCAGCACATGTTATTTTCCCACTATTGATATTTTTAAGTTTGAGGAAGGAATGCCTTTTACGGCAAAGGACTTTAGTTCCATTTATTACGGAAAACAAATGTTGAATATAAACCTGGTAACATATTTTACCCTAAAAGATTTGTGTTTTAAACACTGTTATCTGTCTTACAGTATTGATGTCCAAGACATTTACAACATAAGTTCATCTGTTGTAATCATTTGTTGATGGTTAGTGATCAAAATACAGAAGGATTTGCCCCAGAATGTTTACAAAACCTTGGCAGCCCCTGGGCCACACAAACCAGTTAAATATTTTGATCTTGGCTCTCCAGAACCAATCTAGCAGAAAGGCAAGGATGAAACACAGAACGTGTTGGTGAGTTGTTAATGACACTCAGAAATCAACAAGTTCCCTAATTCACCATCTTTGTCTTGTCCACGTCCTTAATTGTCAACAGGCTTCTAAGAAAATGATTCATTTCTACACATTCAAGCAAACGAACATGCAGGATAGGAGTCTCCCTCTTCACGGGGATGTGACTGATTCTGAACCTTTCAGTGAGATTTTCTTCCCTTTTAGGGTCTCATCTAGAGCTCACCATATTCTACAGGAGAATTGTCATTGACGTGGCTGGAACAAGTGCAGCCCTGCAATCCTTAGAGGAATACAGCACCGAGTTAAATGTTGATTATAAAACACAAGGACTATTTTCCAGTTTGGTTCATTACTGATTTTCCTTCTGGAACTCAGTTAAGCTGTTGTACATGACATAGCACAGGGACAATAAAAAAAGAGTTTGACTATAGGTACATCGATAAACCATGAGCACTGAACCAGAAAAAACAAATTCCATCAGCATTCTTTTCAACTTCCTTCCTAATACATGGATTAACAACTTACCTAGGATCCCAGAGAATACACAAGCCCCACTCAAAAGGGTAGAAAACAGGCTTGTCCAGTCAAAATTAACCAGTAAATACCAGTATAAATCTCATGGTGTGTGAGGACAGGAAGCTTAGTCATCTGTTTATACTGACACTCATCAAGAAAATACCTTCCAAATCTCTCCTCTTTCCAAAGGTGTAATGTCTGTTGTCATATCTTTCAGAAAGGAGGATCTCCACTGTCATTTCACAGTCACATAGACACTCTCAGAGTACACAGGTTCAGCAGACTCAACCTTCCACCTATTGTTTTCTGATTTAAACTATTCAATTATTTCAACTTATAATTTCTTACTGCCTTAGTTCCACCTGAAGCAGTTCTGTTGCTGGCACTGTGTTTATCAGAAGTACTCCTTTGGAGGGCTTCACAAGAATACATTTGTTTTCTTCCAATGTATCTGGGGATTATTTCAGCACCCAGAAGGTTGTTTTTATAAATGAAAACAGTATTAAATTAATAGCTGACACATTATTGTATATAGAAGGGCACAGCACACACACACACACAATATGTTTCCTAATTACTGCACTATTAACATCACACTGCATGTGCAGTATTACAATTCAAAAGCATTTTAAGCAGTCTCATTTTCTTCATGCTTGGCACAGCTCTTTTCTTTTGATTCCTGAAATATGAACCCTGATCTTAGGAAGTGAGGTCTGTGGACATTCCCATTGTTCAGCAGTGAGGAACAGGATTTGCATTCAAATGAACCAAAAAAGGAAGAGAAAGGGTCTATAATTAAGACAGTGCATACAGAATTTCGTTGATAAAAACTCTAAAAGCTGATGATATTTTAAAGGAATTTGTAGACAGAGATGGAGTTCAAGCATGTTAAAACTTTTGCAGTTAAGCAGTTCACAGGATGCTTATTTTAAGTGACCCATTTGGAACCACTAGCCCTGACCAGGCTAATGCACATGGTGTGGACGAGGCTGAGAGCTGGATTCAGTTAACAAAAAATACCTGTACTGACCTGACAGCAGCCTCTGGGAGAGCTGTCCCTGCTGCTGTTACTGAACTGCAAAAACTGGGCTCTGCAAACTAAGTAATATTCTGGTATTTAAAACATCTGGCAGTGACAGACATCTGTTTAGAGGAAGGGAAGTCGGAGCTTTGGGAAATAAAGGAAATAAAGTTCTGAAACTTGATGTAAAAGGTCATTCTCTTGAAAAGAAATGTTAAATCTGAGGAGAAAACTTCATGAGGACTCTAGAGGTGGGAGGAACCATTATCACGAGCCTGAGCAATCAAAATTGTCCAGAAAACTGTATTTCTTGAATATGTTTTATAAAAAAAGCATAATTAATGGGACCAAACAGTTTATTCCACCAGAACTCTTGCCAGTCACACAATCTGAGGAGAGGAGATAATTATTTTTAAAACTGAAATTTGTCCTGAGAAACTGTAAGCCTGCTTTGCATCTGAGAGGAGGAAGAGTCACTGTTGGTCTGTAATCATATATCAGCACATTACCTGGTGCTGGGAAGAACATTGCACCCAGCAAGGACTGTGACATTCAAGGAATTGAGAAGAATTTGAACAGGAGTGTAGGCATTTAAGTGGTGCTATTTTATAATATTTTTTCCTTTTTTCTAGGAAGACACCGCTATCTGCAGCAGGCAGTGTGGTGTCTATTTACCTGTGTGCTTCTGGTGTAAGTCTGTGTGAGTGCATCCTGTTGCTATTAAACTGTCATAGTAAAAAAATCAGAGCGCTATCGTTTAAAGGAGCATTTTTTTATCACTACTCAAGTATTTTCCTTCCTCTCTATTGCCAGAAAACAGGATTCTCACATTGAGTCACTGATTTCTTGCAGAATGGACCTGAGTAACTAAAATGTCCTGATTAATTTCAATGATAGGCTATAAGACTTTTGCAATAATATTTTCCTTCTATTAATGGATTATATAGGCTTGTTTGACCTTCTCATGGAGACAGAGTTGAAAAGCTTTAGATGTTATTAATAGCCATTATCTCTAATTTCAGAATCTGCAGTGCACATAACACTGACTGAATTTCTTCATGATTGCTCAGCTTGTGCATTGGGCCAGCGGTCTCTGAGGTTATTTTGTCCATGTATAGTGCATGAGAACTTGGTATTTTCTCCCTCAAATAAAACCCTTTAGACATGCCTGATTTCCATATATTGATAGTTGGAAGTCCAAGGATTAGAACCCAGTTCCCATCAGGCTTTGTGAAGCCTAACAGAAAGTAGAAGGGTTTGCCAACCCGTTGGGGATCGTAGGGATCTCGGCCAGAGGGATTTGCCCAGAGATGCTTTTCATGTGCTTGAGGCAAAGTCTGTGCCTCCCTCACTGAAGGGAGTAGGACTGGAGCCCAAACACCACAGTCCTGCCTTTATCTCTCTATACCTGCTAAATAAACACAGGTAGAGCCAATAAATTAAAAATACTACTTTTAAGAAAACTAGGAAGAAAACTATTAAACACATTCTTTGACGACTGTGAAACTTCTCAGTCCTCGAGCAATCTCAGCTGGAATAATGCTTGCAGAAACCCTTCTGTGTTTCAGTTAGATCAGATTATCCTATTCCCACCCTGTAATTTCCTAAAACAATACCACACATTTGTGGGGTTTCTTTTTCCACTTTGAGACTCTGCATGAAAATATTGCAGTGTTCATAAATTACATGTCTGCACTTGGAGAGAAGCATTATTTGCACTCCTTGTATAATCCAAAGAATTACTCCATCCAAGTTAATCTCAATTACCAGTGTTTCCTGAAACATAGTATTGGGGAACTCTGTGTGAATTGTCTCTAAGATTCTCCTACCAATTTCAGTTACAAGCTGGTTTTCTGTCTCTCAGTGTTTGAAATTCAGACTATGATATGTCTGCTAGATTTTTGTTTCCTTGATCCAAACTTTAAAAGCAAAAGGAAGCTTTAAACATAACATAATGTTTCTACTGAAAATGCATTAGCCAAAATAGCACTCAGGGTTTTTTTATGTAGACATGTTATTCTGCTAGGACTGAAATGAAGAACATGTGGAAACAAATCTGTTTCAAAAGTTTGCAGCTTTGCTTGGTTATTCAGTTATCCTTGACTGTACCCTAAATTCTCAGAGCTTTATTTTATATACAAACTGAGCTGTAGAAAATTTGGATTCAGGTAAACTTGGGTAAGTGGAGACACTAGAATTCATGCTTTCTCCAGAGTACACTGGAATGGGTCTCAGTCCTGTCCTGGTCAGAAGCCACCAGGGAAAACAATGACCATGACAAAGCTTTTATTGGAGTGCTGTGTTTGCAGTGTGCAGGAGACAGCATCTACCCTGTGGTAGATGCAATACTCCTCCTAAGGATCAATACTCCCTTGTCAGAATTGAAGCAGCAGTTCTGGCTGCTCTGGGATGTACTTTAAAGGGCTCAGGTGCTCTCTAACCTGGACAACAGCTAAGCCCCCAACAGCCAGACTGACACTTGTCATGCCCACCTCCAGCACACACTGCGGTCATGCCTGAGCATGTTGGATAGATTAAACAAGCCTGTAATTGCTTCCACTTTCAAAAGAAACAAGTGCTTTCCAGCAAATATTATTTGCAAATCAGTGTTGGGAAATCTGGGTATAGGAAAGTGAAGTGAATAGTCTGTTCACATTACATGGACAGCAAAGACAGCAGAGAAAATGGTCTGATGTTCTGATCACAAAAGCATCCATCTGTTCTCATAGAATACCATCACTTACTCATCTAGATTTGGCTATCATTGTTAAGAAAGAGTAACTCACTCCTGAACGTTGAATGCTTCTTGCTGAACTCGAAGCTAACCCCTCATCAAAGAGCAGCAGAAAACACCAACACAGTTTGTTCCTTTAAATCCTTTCCTAATATATGCTTATATTTGAATTATCCTACTGTTCATTTAATTCAGCAGCTCTCACAGATGTTACCTGTTGGTGGATTTATGGTAATCCCATACCTAATTAACAACTCTAGTATTTTTCAGCAAATGAGAGCTATCACGTGCCGTGATGTTTGGAATAGTGCAGTGCACCCTGTTTGAACATCTATGTTTTAGGAGCTGTTGATCTTTCCATGTGACACTGTTTCTTTCAATGATATTGGACAAATGGTACATAGACATTATCTGCATTTAGTTGACATGAACACTATATTTTAATAGCACAATGGCACTCAGTCTACTCGTATAAGGTACACATATGGGATCAGCAGCTGTCCTGTACATTTTGTACCCTACTACTCAACTCATCATAAGCAAGTGCACTAAAAGTGCATCCTACAAATCCTAAAAATTGAGCAGACCTTCATCTTTATCTCTGTCATCATCCCCTCTTGCTTTGTGCTCTGGTGCTTAATATCAGAGTTTCTTTGTGAATTTTTCCCTCATTGTGGAATATTTCCTAAATGGATATGAGATAGTTCCTAGCAAATAACTGAGGTCATACTTTTAAAGGGGAATGGAATTATTTTACTCACTAGAAACCTGGAGCTGAAGGTAAGTCATCAGCTCATGTAAATCAGTCAAGCTCCATTAACCTCAGAGAGATTGCATCAAATTAGCCAAGCTGAGGACCAGACTCTTAATTATTCTCTCAGTAATAGACTTTGACCTTCTGCCTTAAAACTACGGCCACTAGACAGTTTTTAAACCTCAGCTTTTCATAAGCAACTGAGATTTCACTCAGAGGAACTCAGATATTAAATGCAAATTAAAATGTGTATTGGGGATTCTCACTGTACACTTTAACCATCTAATGCAACATTTTGACTTTTCATTCTTGCTTAGTTGAAAATAAATTCTTTCTTTCCTTGTATAGTTTAATTGAGGCTGCTTCTTTAACCTTATTATTTCTCATTGAAATCAACAATAACAGAATTTTGGTGTGCATAGATTTAAAATATCCATTTACAAAGAAACAAATGCTTTAGCCCAAAATTTAGAATAAATTATCATGGTCCCATTTGCTTTTTAGAAGCAAATGTCTCCTTGTATTCCTTAGAGGAAATAGCCAGTGCAAAAAACTTAGCTAGCTAGCAGTGGGTAAAAGAAGTAGTTCCCAAAGGATTATTTATATTTTAGATACTTTTTTCAAGATCTAAAAGGTGTAACAGTCTCAGACAAACTACCAAATTATCAAGTTGGTTTGGTTTCATCAAATTAGAGATTACAGAATGTTCAAGTGTTCTAGGCATCTACTATCCTGGCACTGAACATGTTGGGAACGGTGCAAGCACAGTCCCTTCTGCATTCCCAGGCTGCCCTGCTCCCTCTTTGGGCCAGGATCCAGGTTCCCTGATCACCCACACCACGCTTGTGCTAAATCACTCCCAGGTTACCTTCTGAAGTGACCAGCTGGTTTTCCCTGAGAGAGCACCCCAGCACAGCTGCTGTGGTATTGTGCTCTATAATCCACCAAACTGGCAGTGTGGATATGGATCCTGCCACGTTCTGGTCAATCCTCCAAGGACAGTCTCTCAGGGATGGTCCCTGCGCCCTCCTGTGCCCTCACAGCACAGTGAAGGACACGTAATACACACCTGGCATCATACAATAAAAGCACAGTCTTAAGAACATTTCAGGCACTTTGAATGCAAAAGACCTATTAAATAGTACTTTTGTCTCCAGGTCATAAGGGAACTGCATAGGAACCACTTGATCTGCTTTTGCTGAATAAGTGAGGCCTGAGCTGCTCCCCAGTGCCAGCGGCACTCCCAGCTCGCGGCTGCACCCTGTGATGGGCTCGAGAGCAGAGCAGGCAGAGAAAACTGCCTGGAATGGAATGGCCTCTGAATCAGGGAGCAACATGATTGCCAGGAAATGAAGCAATCATGGGCTACTGCCCTGACACTATTTTCAAGTGCTTTCCAGGATAGACAGTGTTAGTTTAATGCAGTGGTTACTGGTGCTGAGCGTGGGCACATAATTCAGCAGCAGTGGTCCAAAAGGACAGTACAGGAACAGCATGGAAAGAACCAGAGATGTGACACATCCACTAGGGCCACTACTCATGCCAATTTAGGGCATATAAGCCATGAGTTCCTGCCCTGCCTATGAAAACACTCTTCCAAGAGTAGTGTACACTAAAAGCTAATTAGTGGCATGATGCATTTTAAACCAAAGTCATCATTTATGCTATGGGGGAGCACAGGGCAGGTGTTTCTTTTGCAAACTGCAAACACGATTTGTCTCTTTTTCTCTTTGGTAAGGCAGAAAATAAGACTATAAAAATGCTTTGAAGATTTGCTAAATTCAGCTATCTTATTTCTGAGAAAGGATAATTCATGTTTTAGAGAAAAGAAACTGGACTTCAGCAAGGCAAAACAAAGTTTCTGATGTTTACAACTACTATTTAAGATGGAGAAGTGAGGACCTATTTGAAATGTAGAGTGGATAAGGGCTGCAGGTCATCCTGAAAGAAACTATTGGGCTGCAGAGACTTTACATGGAGAATTCCTCAAGGACCAGTGTGAATGTTGAGCTTATTTAATCTTTTCAGCAACAAAAATATAACAAAACCTAGGAGTGTGCTAATTGAATCTGCAGATGACAAAAGGTGAGAAGCAGATGCCATATGGGAGAGAGCAGTACCATGCAAGAAGCATGACCTTGAGGACTGAAATTAAAAAAATCAGATGGATTCTGCCAGTATTAAATAGAACACCAGTACCTGGGGACTAATGTAAAGTTCTGCTGAAATCCTAGGGCTATTGATGACATATAATGTATTCATGCTGTGGTCCAAGGCACCAAAAAGGCTTCTTGATTACTACTGGTACAACCCTGGTCATCTGATCCTGTGCAAGTGAGATACACTAATTTAAAGTACAGCAGGTGAGGAGGACTATGAGAGAGGTCAAGGAGAAAAAAAATTTGTTTTACAGAATAAGATGAAAAGGAGCTGGTGTGGCAACCCAAGCAAAATTAGAGCTGGACAAGGGGCAAAACTACTTTTGGCATTAGTATATTGGAGGGAAACACCAAGCAGAAGAGCTGTTTGGGCTCATGAACAAAGTTGACACAAGTACACACTGGTGCAGACTGGCTTTGCATATACAGAGGTTGCAAATAACAGATTTCTAATCATGAAAGGAGTGAGTTCCCAAACTGATATATCTGTCAGAGCAAGGAAAGCAATTGGCCTCAAAGCAGATGTGAGCCATTTATACCACAGTTACCTGAGAAAGTAAACAACTGGCTTTGATAACCCAGAAAGCCCTATCCAATCTTATTTTCATGTTCCTGCCACGGTAATGCAGTGATGAGAGAGATGGTTTCCTTTATATATATATATAAAATAGAGTATTTGTGATATATAAGTGTTTAAGTTCATGTCTAAAGTCTTGGCCATATGGAAGAAAATGTGAAACACCTCCTGTTTAGAAGCTGGAACTCTCTATATGTACATTGGATCGATACAAGTTTATTTCTCTCCTAAAATAAACTGAACAGCAGCAACTTCTTGTCAGGACAAATTAAATAGAGACAAAGATCTACTGGTTTGTGCATCAGCTGTATATGTGCTTCTTACTCACTCTATACTTACTAAAAGCTAAAATAGCCCAATAAGAAATGGAGGATGTCCGGTGGTTTATGCCCAAAATTCAAATCAGCCTTGAAGTTTGTACAGAACGTCCTCCACATTTAAGCTCTATGTATTTTAAATTCATAGCCTGCTTGTTGAGGGAGAACATCAACTGGCAATAAACACTGCTTGTATTTTTTATTCTACTACTGCAGTAACAACAGAAGGTACCTCGATTAACTAAAAAAAAACTACCCTGACATCATCAGTGTAAGCGGGAAAGCAAAGAGGGATTACATGCATTTCTAAACAGCATCTGACACCGTGAATTCTCTGCACAGGAAGAACCCCCCAGGGACGTCTGTGGCGCAGAGCAGAGATCCTGGAGCAGTGCTGATGACACAAGCCCTGGGACTGGCAGGACTTGTAGCACATTGCTGTTGTGAACCAATTCACCCCAATACAGAACAGAATTTACACCCCTTTCCACAGTGCCACACTACTGCAGAGCCACACTGGTTTTACTGGGAGGTGCCTCTGAAGATGTGGGGATTTTGAAACTGAGCTTCAGTTGGTGAGGGAAAAATGTCTACTGAGCACAAACAAAGGAGATTTTGCACTTGGGCTCACCTTCCATTCTTCATTTACGATGTGTAGCCCAGGTTATTATCCACAGTTTTTCATGCACAGGATCTACTTGTCTGATTAGGAAAAAAATGCTTTTTTGAAATATAGCTTGATCACTGTCCACAAGAGAGGAAGTCTGATTGGGGTCTAGCCAGGCAAACCAGTCCCTTTTTCATACTGCAAAGGTTTCTTAGGAAAGTTGTTACTGTCAGACTCCCATTTTACCTTCCTTATTCTGAAAAAGCAGTTTTCTGTACCGTCTTTGGGAGCTTTGGGAAGGCATGGCTTCAGTTAATCTGCAGAATTGAGAAGCAGAGACAAATTCCTACTCTCCCTACAGCAAGGAATCCTAGATCAGGGCAGAGGCAGAATGCAGAGAAAATTCCTAGCATAGTATTTGTTATGTTGCGTTTAAAACAGCAATATAATGTCCTCTTTTGCTTCAAACTTGCTGAAGGAACAGCAAGAAAGAGAGATAATAAAAAAGAAGACACATCAACCCCCCAAAGTTTTAACAGAGGAAAGCCACACTTGACAGAAAAATTTAGGGACAAACTAAGTGAAGAACAGTTACCTATAGGAGAATTTAGGCAGAATCTCAGCAGTTAAAACTAAAGGCAAGGGCAGAAAATACAAGCAATAAATGAGCATTTTTCAAATGGAAATTATCACCCATATTCTGAGACAAATCAACAGACACTTTGTTTCTGCTTCACTGCAATACTGAGTTAATCAACTGTACCTAAGCCACCTTCAGCAATTCAGACTGCACAGATCAGGACAGGGGCACTTTTCCTTCCTCCTCCTGAAACAGTGTACTGTAAATAGGAAATGCAGATTCAGAGGGAAATCATGACAGTGATTAAATGTGGAGGTCACACACTTTGCAGTAGGGAGCTGTTGATGTAAAGGCTGTTGGGAGCAATGCTGGATTTCCTGTACAAGTGGCTCTGTGCAGATGCCATAAGGGAAGTGAAACCAGAGCAGGTTCTGTCAGTTCACAGTGCAAGGTCAGGAACAGTAACTGGTCTGGGAACAAGTTAGCATAAAGAATGACAGGGATAAAGAAGCACTAACATTCCTAAGAATCTAATTTACAACTACTTTAAAGACATTTCATGTTAATAGAGAAGTCCATGGGGCCCTTAATGTAAACAAGGCCCTGTGTCTCAGACCCCATTTCAGCTCATGCATCTGTACAATAATAAATACTTAATTACCTCCAGGACGGTTTTGGGGCCTAATTAATAATGTGTGTAAAGTGCTCTGAGATCCCTTGGATGAAAGACAGCACAGAGGAACAAAGTACAAAATGTGTTTTGTGAAACATAATGTTTTAGAAACCAAAAGAAAGCAAAGAACAAGGATACCAAAGCAAGAGGCTTGACTTTCTTGCCAGTTTTCATATCCCCTTGCCTTCTCCACTGTGTTCTCCTGTTACTTAACTCAGATTTGCTGGGTTGAACAATTACTTCCAGGATGGTTGGACATTTTCATCTTAGAGGAAAGAGCAGCACAGGTATATTCAAGCCTGCAAGTGTTGCATGGAGACATAAGTATTTGGAAAGCCATGGGCACAGCGCTGTGGAATGTGCATACAGCCCAAATTCCCTGGGCTGCCACCTGCCTTGGCACTCCTGCTGCACTGAGAGGAGGAGGGGTGTGTTCTCCCCCAGCTGGAATCTGCTGGAGGGGAAGTGCCTTCCTTAACTTTTAGCAAGGTCAGCAAAGGGCTCCCTGTCATATCTAAGCATGCTTTGCTTCCCCACTCCTCAGTTTCTTTGCTGCTGTTCTCCCAATTTGAATTAGTAACTATTTTTATGATCTCTTATCTCATAAATGTAGCAACCTTAAGACATTTTCCAAATGTTCTTAAAATTTAAAGATGATTTAATCTTAAGAAACAAACTGTATCACAGGAACATAGGAAGACAGACAGTTCTGGGTCACTAAGGCCAGGATATCTATTTATCAAGCCATCCATCCATTAAAAAAAAAAACAAACCCTAAAAAACCAAAAACCCCTGAAAACTCCCAAACCCAACCAAAAAACCAAACAAAAACCCAACCAAAAAAAGGTCATCTGTTTTTTTGCATTTTAATAAAGGTACCCATCTTATGGTCTTGTGTGTATAAAAGCAGTCCCAGTTATAAATGATCCCTATCAGCTCCTGTTACAAAGCACATCACAGTGATTCAGAAGAGGTGAAAGGAACAGGGAGTTCCAGTCGAGAGGAGTTTTACATCACACTGCCAAGGTCAGCCCCTTCGGATTCTGTTCCAGCAGCTGTGATGCCATGTCTACATGGGCAAAGATAAGCAGGAAAGCAAAGCAGAATTAATTGAATAGAGATGTAATTTTAAAGTATCTTCACTACAGCAGATACTGCAACTCAGATATAAAGCTTTAGTTTAAGCAAAGTTTCAGTAAAATGAAATTTACTTAAAGGGAATTTGTTTTCGTTGAGGATATCACAGAAAGGGGTACTTAAATATATGAATACTGCAGTAAGTTAATTTGGTTTAATTTTGCTTACACGTCCCTGTCTACGCATTTTTAACTTACACCCCTGTAGTAAATTTGTAGAACAAAAGATATGTTTTAATCTGTGTATTTCTTAACCTTTGCAGAACAGCAGCAAAAGATGGAAGTATAGTCATGTTCAATGACCACTGATATGAACTGTGGTTGAAGGAGGTCTGATTTTTAAGAGGCCTGTAATTTTAAAGGTGAATCTCTGTGTTGCCAACTGTATTAAAGTAAAACAACATTTTGCCTCTTCAACTAAATGTGGATTTAACTAACCAGACAAAAACCCAGTCCCCCAGACAGTAAAACCTGAGACACCAAAAAGTGCAGTCTGTGAGTCTGCTCTGTATATCAGAATAACTGCAGCACTTCTGCTAAATAACGTGCTCTTTTGTGAGAATGGACAGAAATCACCAGCCATCAACACCACTTCACATCGAGATAAAGCTGTGTTAAAGCTTTCACACTGTACTCTGGACTGCTGCTTCAATTATGTGGGTTTGGCCATTTACTGGCATTCTGACCCTTTTAATAAGGCAAATCTGCTTTCTTGCCAATAAGTATTTATTTGTCTTGGTATAAAAGAAGGCAGTACCACAGCGAGGGGAAGCAGGGAGAGGCAGAGGCAGGGACATGCAGGCAGCAGAACGGCCCCAGCCCTCCCTCCCCAGGATCTCCCCCAGGAGGCAGTGGCTGCTGCCAGACTGAGGGAGCATCTGAGACCAATCTCAGCCAGACACACCTTTGTGAAGTTGACATAATACAGAGAAAAGTTTTGGAGCCATTCCATAGTTCCCAAGAAACTGTTTCCCAATGCAGAGTAGGTGTGGGTTACTTCAGGAAGCAATGATGAAGTGTTCAGCTCTGTTAAACCTTAAAAGATGAAGCTTCCTGAAGTTTTTTTCTGCATGGGCTAAGTAGGTAAACTTTTCTCTTGCCAGCAGTCTGATCTCATAACTAGGGACATCCACTGGACTGTTCATATATTCATAGTGAATGATCCTTTAAAAAGAAAAACTCTTGTGTTCTCATTTGCATTGATTTGGATGAGAAATAAATGCTATAGTGAGGTTAATGTACAGCTCTGGACAAGTGTGTAGAATATAATTTCTTTTATTAAGACAAAAATGTTTAAGACACATCTGCTGCCAGAGGACTGAAACTTAATGTAATATAGTATATGTTGGCTAGACAAACCAAAGAGAAAAATAGAAGGAAAGGAATAGAGAGAATGATCCTTGTGGAAACAAGGTCATTATGTGTGATCAATGTCCATTTGGACAACTCACAAATCCTCCAGTGCTCATATGAATTCATCTGAGTGGTTTAAAAGACACTCGAAAATCGATACATGAACACTGTTAAGTGCTTAAGTGGATGTGAGGAGTGTGCATGTTGTTCTCCAGCATTTGACATGGTAAACAGGCAAAAAATTGCTTCACTCATGTCACCAAGTAGTTGTGGACAGTATTTTTATATATGGTTTCTTTGGGTTAGTAAGTGGAAATGATTAAAGCTGTAAAATCTGAGATCAAGCAAAGGCACAAGACCACGTCACCTGCCACAGAAGGTATCAAATTCCTGAGCAATGGAGTTGTCAGGGAGGTTTTGTTTTAACTGCAAGGGAGCCACGCTATTGCTGTGTGATGAAAAATTCTGAGTCAAATTAGTCTGTGTATTTATTTACCTCAGGCTATTTCTGTCACTTACCACAACTGCAGTGACATGAATTTTCTTTTCATGAGAAAAAGAAAGAAAACTCACAACATGGCAATTTTTGGCAAGCTTAACCAACTACAAGAGAAGCTTTTCTTGTCACATTTCCAGGTCCTTCCACAGTGTGATCTGTATAGTAGATGATAACAGCGTGTGCCACATCCAGCTGCACCACACAAACAAAAGTACAGACAATAGGAATTGTATGCTGAAAATTTTCAGTGGAAAGCTCTTTCTATTCAATTAGGCTGTGTCA
The DNA here is from genome assembly GCF_003984885.1 of Neopelma chrysocephalum. NCBI lineage: Eukaryota > Metazoa > Chordata > Aves > Passeriformes > Pipridae > Neopelma > Neopelma chrysocephalum. The sequence continues at coordinate 1,279,443 of NW_020897724.1, forward strand.
CAGAAGCTGCTTGCATCTTCAGCTTCACAGAGGTGTGACTACAATATTTGTAGAGCTCTGGAACTTAATTTCGAGTGTGGAACACTAAATGTACCACTCAAGCACCATTGATTCTTGAGCACATCTCTCACATGTCCTGAGGGGCTGTATTTCCAGGAGATGACTTTCACTTTTGAGAAGCACAGTTCCAGCATGGATAGACAATTGTACATGTTGTTTAAGCTACCTAAGTACCCATTAAATACAGGGAGGCTGATTCACTGGTGCCATCACTTTTGGCAGCCATTTACTTCCCAAAATGTGTGCAATGATGCTGTTCCTCTGTTGGGGTAATCTTCTGCATCCACTTTTCCACCTGTTAAAGATGGTATCAGAGAACTATACTCTTGTCTTAGAGTTTCCTAACTCATTTCAGTTGATTTTTTTTTCTACTATAATTTTTTTTTAATTTGAAGAAGCCATAAAAATTAATAGTTTTTATCCTAAAAATAAGATCAGTAAGATTAGTCTTCAAATCAAGAGGATTTTTAAAATTTCAATGTAGCGGGTTTTTTTTAAATCATGACCGTCCACCATACAATGTTTTGTATTTCATAAAATTAAAAACCAAATGCTATGGATTTCCTGTACTAGAACAAACTTTTGATGTAAAAGCAGATATTCTTGTGAATTTAGTAAACCTTAATGAAAAAAATATCAACAAACAAAAAAGAAAATACTAAAAATGCTAAACCCTATGCCCTTATAAAAACCCACAGATAAAGTATTATAACCATTTCAAAAAACCAAATTCAACATCATCTTCTTAGTATGGCCATTTCATTCGACAGAGACAAAAATGAACAAGTCTTATCTGTCACACCAACAACACCAAAAGGACCTGATCCCACACCAGGCTCATGGAGGGGGCTTATTAATTCTACTGGTGCTCAGCACACAAAAATGAAATTGTGCAAATGTTTACAGCACAAAAATTAACTGACAAACTAATGCAAAAGATTCCCAAGGGCACAGAAGGGCTGTCAGCACCATGAGCACTTCCATATTTCAGTGTGAAGCTTCATTGTATTTCTCTGCTACTTTTTCGCAGGTTATTGTAGACGTTCCCTAGAGGTGTCAAATACTGCTCCACTCCACTGCCAGCTTCCATGTGTATAAAATGCCACTTCTGCCATATGATTAATGTCCAAATTCCTAAAAGTAAATGCATTTCCCTACTTCAAATTCTATACCAGGAGATAATATTTTAAAGGATGGCAGTTCTAGTTATTTGCAGTTACTAAATGCATTAATCTTTATTTTTAAGGAAAGATTGAAATTTAATAATGGTGCATGGTGGGAACAGAGAGATTTATTTACTTTGTTAGGAATGATTTATGTAAGTCTTGTTACGGGAGAGAAAATGACTGCAGTTGAAGGTGAATTATTGTTCACAGTTTAACCACATAACATCTTAAGCACATGTTAAAATATAAATGACAGCTTTAAGGTTCTGATGGAAAGAAATACAGTTGAGGTGGTCAAATCAGCCAGGAACATATCAATAATGTGAGTCTCTCTTGGAGCTTGGAGTAAATCTAAACTTATTCTTAGCATCAAACTAATTCAGTCAGGGCTCTTCCTTTTTCTGCATCTGTTATAACATGGAAAACTTCTCTTCTAAATTTCTAGCCAGGTTTTTAGCAAAAATATTTTTTAGAGATTAAGTATTTCAGAAGAATTCTAGATCTCTGGTCACTGGAGCAAGCCAGCACTTGGGGAGTGCTACAGTTGAGACCCAAAAAGGATTATTTCTGGAGCTATTGAGAGTTAAAGACAGTTCTGGTACCACATCTTACTAACTAAAGACTGAAACAGGGGAAACTCAAAACAGTAACGCAGCTACAGAGCACGATGTAAAAGGTAGCACGAAGGTAAGAGCCATCCCAAGCACCAGCAGCTCCCAAGGCTGGTGATCCATACTCCAGGGAGCAAGGAATGGGGTTGGCAGCGAGGGGAAGTGCCAGAGAACTCCCCCCCAGCAGGAGCAGCTCCCAGCGGGACAGCTGTGCTGTTATGCAACAGGAGGAGGGAGCAGTGGTGCAATGCAGGCACTGCTGAACCAGGCACTCAGCTCCCAAGTTGAACAGTCACAGGGTCTTCACATGTTTCCTGGCATTTACTGAGAGAACTTCATGTTGCTTCCTGATTAATTAAGGTCTTAAATAATTAATTAACTTTTCGTGTAATTAATATTACTTTATAATGGTATCTCATCTATGCTTTTGAGTGAGAACAGGTGTGGCAGAAAGTCCAGGAATCTTTATTCTTCCCATTTGCAGCTTAAAACAGCAGAGCTTATTCTTCTGATGAGCACACAGCAATCACAGCTGTCAAGAACAGCTTGATGCAATATAATGCCACACTTTTAGGGAATGATCCCACCTGCCTTTTCATTCCTTTCAATGGGAAATGTGAATTTATTGTAACACAGTCGTTTCCTAGCAATGTGCCAGGTAAAGAGAGATTCCACATAGCATATGAGCCTTTGCTTCTACTCTTTTACTTAAAGAGGTTGTTTTCAATTGCTGAAAACCAGCAGAAAGGCAGAAAGGTGAACAAAGCTCTTGTTGCCATTATTGTTCAATGACTTGGAAAGGACAGCAGAGGGAGTTTTATCATCTTAAAGTGTACTCGTGCTATCTGTCCTTCTGATATTTGCTTTAGATTAGCTGCTCACAAGGGTGAAGAAATTCTGAACTGAGTAGTTTTTTCAAAGACTATAAATATTAAGAGATGTAGGTGCTGGAATATGGAAGGAAAAAAAAAGATGAGCCTCTGTAACGTATGTGAAGTTTGCAAGTCAAGAGCACAGACTGGGTTTTGAATAATGCATTTTGTATAGAAAGCACTCTAAATAACTTGGCAGAGAACACAGTGTGTAAGACAATTAAGCAATTTTACCAATTAAGCTGTGGTCTACCTGAAAATGAGAGTCATTATTTACAGCTGAGATTGAACACTGATAATACTTCTGAAACAACATCTTTAAAGGCGACTGAAAGGATCCTAATTCCTTGTAGTGCATGTAAAAAGTAGATCAGGCTTGGTTATGAAATAAACAATAGGCCAAAATAGTCTAACCTAGATAAATAAAATGTGTTCACATTCAAGGATCCTTCTGTGTAAGTGGCCTAATTACATTTTATGAATCCCAGGGAAATCAAACGGGAGCTGCACTCAGTCTCTTTGAAAGTTGTATCATTTTTATTTAGGATGCCTAAGATGATATTTCCACACTACTAAGACAGCTCAGAAGTGGCATTTGGAGGGAGTGGGGCCAGTCCAACCAATAGCAATGGAGCTGGGACAGGACTTTAGAAAGACACTATTTCTGGCCTCCCAGAAACACAAGCCTCTTGTGACTGCAAAGGTGTGGTTTGGAAATCAAAGGCATGGCTTCTGCTTTTATTGCTAAATCTATTCCCAGCAGAAAGAAAGCACGGAGAGATGAAGTCTTGGATATTTGTTAACTTAAGTGATAATCAGAAGGGGGACACTGGTGGGCTCTTACAGCCAAAGTACGAGGGGACTGGCAAGACAGAACAGCAAAGCCAGTGACTTCCTAAAGACACAGAGACAATGGGGTCCTCCCCGTGTCCCTTCAGATGATGAAACAATGCTGAAGACAAGTTAGGAAGAAAGCCTGAGATATTTTCTCAGTCAGTACTAAGTATCTGCTGAGTTTGGTTGTTTAAAAAGTGTAAATTTGATATTTAGCTGTCATGTAACTCTCATATGAGTGCATGCCAATAGCTGGGCACATTAATACCCCACACCACTGCTACTGATGTGACTTTAGATAGAGAAGATGAAGCACTGAACAATTCATATACGACATGAAATTATTAAATTAAATAATGAGCTCTTTTCAAACTATATTGTTTATAATTTGCTGGACTTCCTATTTTGTTTTCTTGTCAAATCTAACGCAGTTTTGGAGATATTTTGATTTAGAAATTCATCTTTTCACCCAAAAATCTTTTAAAGAAAAAAATCCAACTGAGTTTATAACTAGGATACCATAAAGATAGATGAAATTCCCAGAATACTGGGATTTATTCAGAGAGCAGCAGAGTTTCAGAAAATGCAAACTATCAGATGCCAGACTAACCTTTCATGATTTACACAGTGGCAAAACCTAGAAATAAACTAGTGAAAACAAAGTATCTTCAAGTTTTTGAGAACACCTGCCCTGGGACTCTTGCTGAGCTCTAATTATTGTTCTGAGATTAATTAACTTGAAAGTACAGTCCCAGATATAGGAGTCCTTATGGATACCTTTTGTCCTGTTCTGCCAATCCAGAATAGCAAATCCATGTGGCCAAAAAGAAAAAGACTGTTTCTGCACAGAAATTACTGCTTCTTTCTTCCTGTGGGTATGGAGGCATATAGTGGAAGAAGAAGAGGCATATCCACAGTATCCCTGTGGCCTATGGATTACAGCCTGCTTCTCAAAGGATGTTGACAGAAACTTTAAGTTATAATTACTATCAGGTTGGCAAAACTCTGAAGGGCTTTGCTGGCAGTAGCACTTCACTCAAAACATGTTTGCACTATCCCAAATTTCACTGGAATTAAGAAAATAATATTCTCAGTATCAGAAAGGGGCTGAGTCCCTCTTTCTTTCAGACTCGTATGTAGTATTTTTGCAAATATTTAATATTCATATGTTAATAGCTACCTTACTCAAACATGTCTCTCTGTTAAGGGGCAGTACAGCATTTTTTAGTACAGCAAGTGTCTTATCATAGAATTGCAGACTCACAGAATGGTTTGTGTTGGAAGGGACCCTCCAAGGGTCACCCAGTCACAGCCCACCTGCTGTGGGCAGGGGCATCTTTCATTCTTCATGGGGGGACACTGGTGAAACACAAAAAAATGTATTTCAGTGGAAGTATTTACTTAAATGCTCCTTGAATGGAGGATGTAAATCCTTTTAGCTGGCTCACAATTTAAGAGACTTCAAAAGGTAGTCTTTGAAGTTTAGAAAAGACCTTTGAAGTGGCTGCATATGCAAAAAAGAAATTAGAGTGTTTAGCACAAAGTACTGAACTTCATTAAGTGCTTTTGTCAATTAGAAAATACAGCAGATTTTGCATAGCAAAAGGAGAAAATTAGGGCATCCTGTTAACAAAGACTTTGGCTATCTCCTGACACAGCCTCCGAAATTATCTAAGGGCTACAAACTAACAGGCAGCCCCACGGGGAATACAGACCGGCCACACCTCTTCAGAGACGCTGCTGGCTGTGGGATAAGGGTAACAGTGTGTGTTCTGCCCAGCCAGTGGGGTGTGAGCTCCTGCCCATGGGATGGGGCTGTGGCTCTGCAGTACCCTGGGGAGTTCCCTTACCTGCCTTTGCTTAGGTCAGGGCAGTATTTGCATCTGACACGAACACTTTGAGCTATGAGCTGTGGCTGTGGTCATACTCCGATAAATCTGAAAGCCTCAACTGATTTCACTTTTGTTAACTCCCTCTTTAGGCAGGAGATGTGCTTGGAGATGCATTATGGTTTGCATTTCATTAAAGACCTTTTTTTGTCTCTTTTGTAAATAAACACCAGGAAGCTTAAAGGCATCTTATACTTTAGGTTTCAACAGCTGGACTTAATGAAGGAGTGCTGGTAGCAGCCGAGATGGAAAGGGTCTATTGCCAGGGTACAGACACAAAGATAACAGCAGAAAGCTCCTTAAAGACTAACCAGGGACAGCTCCTGGGATGAGTCTGTGCACAGAGATGTGCCATCTGCACACACATGGTCAGCAAACACACTGTGAGCTCAGGACGTGAGGGACGTCACCCGGCCTGGTAGAGGCTGAACTAAATGCTGGGTAGCTGCAAGGGCCAGCCCTGGTCAGTGAGCCTGCAGTGCCCACCCAGCCCTGGGCAGT